>NC_073692.1:163070668-163152834 GCF_029784155.1 Uranotaenia lowii | reverse complement strand
ACTGAAATTGAATACAATGTAAAAATTAAACTTTGGTCTTAAATCGACACTTTTTTATAAAGCGTTTTAAAGAAACTTTTTAAATTTGACACAATAAAAATCTCGTTAGGCTCATGCCAAATTACAGTTTGGAAAACAGTAATTGAAAAAAAAAAATTAAATAATAGTTCTAATATTTCACTTTTTTTCAATTACTTTTTTTTTCAAATATCATTAGAAAAAAATGAAGTTCTTAAGATTAAACTGCTCGAATATCTTCAGGTTTCAAGGAGCAAAACAGTATACTTATAGTTATAATTTGGCATGAGTCAAACATTTGCATTCCTAGACACGAATGCCATAATGCTGGTAAAGTATAAAAAATAAACCTGAAAAAAAAATTTGCATTCCGCGATTGACGCCAATCACATTACTGATGCCCGGTCACTGAACGTGCTAAAATAATGTTTATACCTTACCAGGTAATGTCAAATAAGTGAAACCATGAAAAACCAATAACAATGTTATGTCATGATGATTTCAGAAAAAAACTGATTAAAACCTGGGGGAGGAAGCTGGGTTGCCAGGTGCCCAGATTTGTCTGTAAAACCAAGACTTTTGACCCTTCGTCCAGATATTGGTCAGACACAGATTTTGCCCAGATTTTTGCTGAGAGTGCCCAGATTTTACAGACTTTCAAAATTGACAGATGAAATCAATATTAATGCATCAGATTTGATATCCCGAATAGGATTTCACCGTGAAAAAACCATGAATTCCATATTCACAAACTATAAATTGCATGGTATATACAATGATTATTATCGTCCTCGATACCGTGAATTCACATTGAAATTCATAGTTTTCGACCATACATTTCATAGTTTTGACGAAAATAACCATGAAAAAGGGGTATTGTTATGCAGCGTGACCATGAAAAAAATGGCGATTTTCCATACATTGAGAAGTTCAAAAATATAAAGTTCATGGTTAAAACAGCTTCCAGTTTTTCATGGTAAAACCATGAAAATCCGATAATTTATATTGTTCGCCCGCTGAAATAAAAATCTTTGGTCTTGGTGGGAATTTTTGTTATTTATTTTGAAAATGTCATCATTTTTATAAATAATTAAAAAAAAAAACAAATGAATTTATTTAAATTAACTATTTATTAAAAAAATCTGAACACTTTACTCACACACTCCTGGATCCTGCATCCTGCATCCCATTGCTGCTCGCGGCATTCGTTGGCTACTGCATCCTGTGCCACTCGCTGTGTGTCCGTTTTATATTGCTGGAATGATAAAAAAAAAGATTTATTAGATGTTTGCCTTTTGTATAGCTCCTGCTGTATAGCTGTATAGTATTAAACTTACCGTTGCGCCCATTTCCGAACACTTCTTAAAAGTTACAAAAAAAACCCTCGAGAAAACCGATTGTCGACCGAGAATGGAAGAAGTGAAAAAAAAACACGTGCCGCGGCGCGGCTGTCAAAATATCAACCTTACACGAAAAACTCGGAGTGTGCAAATTCTTGAATTACGCTCGGACGTTCTTTTTACCATGAAGTACATGGTCACATAAAAATTCACTGTAAAATGAATGTGATACCATGGTTCGTGCTATTCGGGATGTAAGTGGCAGATTAGACTAAAATCTGGTTTGTATTCTTTGGTATGACCAATCAATCATTTATTTTTTTTAAATAAGATCGGCATGGTACGTGGTAGGGAACAGTGTTTGTTATATATAGTTATCAACTCGAAAATAACCCGAACACCATAGTACACCCCCCCCCCCCCCCCGCTCACACGATTCGCCAAATTTAATTTCTTATTTAGTACCAAATTTTGTGATTTTCCTGATGCACAGACACACACAGACTTTTTTTCAAAATTGCCCAGATTTTTCATCCTCAACACCTGGCATCCCTGGGAGGAAGACTGAATAAAAAGAGAAAAAAATCTTTCAAACGTTAAATTTCTCTCACCAATCTACCGACCAGTGCGAAGGTTCGGAATTTTACTTTCTTATTTAGAGATTTTCAATAAAACTTTTTTGATGCTGAAAAGCACCTGTTTTGCATTAAACAATCATTTAATTAGGTTTTGTTTCACTGTTATGGAGGCAGATTGTGGTCGGTGCCACATAAATAAACAATTCAAAATTTGAGCTAAATTTTCTATTTTGGCAACATTTTTTAACCCCTTTTCCCAGCTAGAACATGTGTGTCATTAGGCTTTCACTTACGCTTCGTTGGGGTTATCACCCGGGACCTGTCGCTCGTCTCGCAGCGTCGCCTCATGCTTGCGTGATCCTCCACTAGTGCTGCTCTTCCGTAGGAGGCGGAGGCCGCCACACGCGACCCTGTCGCGCCTCGTCGGAGCGCAACCGAAATGGCTGAGCCCAGCGTTCGATGGTGTTGATTCCGATGGTGCCTCTTCTGACACTGTTTCGCCTCACGCGACTCTGTCGGGTCTTGCTCGAGTGCAAGCGAAGCTGCTG
Source organism: Uranotaenia lowii (assembly GCF_029784155.1). NCBI lineage: Eukaryota > Metazoa > Arthropoda > Insecta > Diptera > Culicidae > Uranotaenia > Uranotaenia lowii. The sequence continues at coordinate 163,150,350 of NC_073692.1, read as the reverse complement.
GCCCCCACACTTGATCCTGAAGCGCGCCTTGTTGCTGATAGCGCCTCTTCCGGACGCTTCGTCGCCTCTCACCTGAGAGTAGCTGGTGCTGCCGGTCGCAGCGCACAATTTTGGCGCACCTGTCGTGCTGCTGGCGCCTCTTCCGGACAATGCCTTGCCTCACGCGACTGCCGCGTCTGCTTGCCGAGCGTAATCGGCGCTGCCGAGCACCACGCTCGATTTTGGCGCACCTGTTGTGCTGCTGGCTCCTCTTCCGGACAATGCCTCGCCTCAGGCAACCTTGTCGCGTCTGCTTGCCGAGCGTAACCGATCCTACCGGTTGCCACGTTCGATTTTGGCGCACCTCTCGCACCGCTAGCGCCTCTTTCGGATGATATTTTCTGCTTTCCGCGACCCTGTCGCGTCTCACGCCGATGCTGCTGGTCGCCACACTCCTTTTCGGAGCACCTGCTATGCCGACGGCACCTCTGCCGGACAATAGTTTGCCTCCCGCGACCCCGTCGCGTTTCTCGTCGAGCGTAACCGGTGCTGCCGGTCACCACGCTCGTTCTTAGAGCACCTGCCGTGCCGATGGCGCCTCTGCCGGACGATATTTAGCCTCCCGCGACCCTGTCGCGTCTCTCGTTGAGCGTAGCCGGGGGTGCCGATCACCACGCCTGTTTTTAGAGCACCTGCCGTGCCGATGGAGCCTCTGCTGGGCGATATTTTGCCTCTCGCGACCCTGTCGCGTCTCTCGCCGATACTGCCGGTTGCCACACTCCTTTTCGGAGCACCTGTTGCGCTGCTAGCGCCCTCCCGACACCGTATGGCTCACGCGACTCCGTCGCGTCTCGCTGGCCGTAGCTGGTACTGTCGGTCGTCGCACTTGTCGATAAAAGGCCTGTGGTGCTGATGGTGCCAGCACAGATAGCGGAAGAAAAAAGGGCCCTGTAGGGAATTCAAAGGATTAGTCCTCCTCGCCCCTTGAATAACTGACGGGAACTTACGCAAAGCGACCCTTATTCTAACTTTTGCTTCCTTCCGCCCGTTCTGGTGGTCTTCCGACTGAAGTTGCCTGGGGGGAGGGAGAAAGACAATCAGTTTTCCACTTCCAGAAGCTGTGGCGAATAGTTGGCCTACCTGTGGCTTTTCTTCCTTCCGGCCGTTCCTTTGCTGGCCTTCCGACAGGGGTATTCCGTGGTGCCACGTTGCTTGGAGTTCGACTCTGTGCCTGAGTCGACTTTCCTTCCTCCTGTGGCAGTTATTTATGATTAGGTGGCGGCTTAATGATGGCTTTTATTTTTCCACCTACCTGAACTGAATTCCCGATCTCCCTTTGATCGATTCGGATCAGACGGAATTCGTTTCTCCGGAGAAGTCCGAACAGCACACTCCGCGCTTTCAATGCGGTCACTCTGCGGTTAGGTTTTCCCTCGTTGTACCGCCACGCGGGAATCCTCGTTGACAGTTCTTCGCATACACGCTTAATCTTTTCCATCCATAAGTGTCATTCTTTCTACCCATTTGCTCTAAATATTTTCTGCATGGGTTTGTTTTTTGCGTGAGCCTGTTCAATGTTCTACACTACAATGTTGCTTTAGTGTGGGATGGGTTATTTTAAGAAGTTGTTGCCTTGTTGCTCATCGTATCGTTTTCATTTCAGGACAAAACATGACGTAGTGAAAAAATTCATATGCAACACAACATTGCTGCTTTGGTAGAATTTTTCATGGATCATGACAAGGATCCATGAAAAATTCATAATCACGCCACTAGGAGTTCGAAGGAGATATTAAAATCGACGGCTGTGTCGAGAAAACCTCGTACTGATGTCACCCTGCAGTGGTGAGTATCTTCAAAACTAAAGACAATAAACTATATCTCTACGCCAACGGGTCTTGGCAAAATCCAAATCAAATCTAAGCCAACGAGTTATGGCAAATGTGTCGATAATTACCAGTATATCTGGCAGAAAGAAACTCCTTCGAATCCTTAAAACAATCCACTTAATAACATCCACCTCAGCAGCATACGAAAATCCAAAATCAAATGGTTATTGATAGAGATAATAACCTAGATCTTACAAATAGAACTTAACAAACGAAATTTAGGTGGGAACTTAACTGGTTTATACTAAAAGCAACAGAAGTCTAAGGAAAAGAGGGATTTAATCCTCTTAATTACCAAGGGCCCGGAATAGAGGTTATACCGCGCCTCCAGATCGCGTTCCTTTTGATATTTCCTTGGCAACCCCCTTGACAACTGTGCCTGATCCATTATGTATCATTTTGTGAGGTTGGTGATTTGTGGTCAAGTCTGAATCGGACAGTTGAACTGTCGACACCATTTCAGGCGAGGGTAATTTGTGGTTCCGCTGCGCGTATTTTGGGGTGTGGACCATGGTAGATGGTGTTCTCATAGCTTGTGGTCTCGACAAAGTTGGTAGATAACTTTTGAGAATTTCGTCTAGATCGGGAAGTCGTAATCGGAAGTTGACATGGTTGGTTGAAGCTGTTCTTGATCGGGAAGTCTTAATCGGGAGTCGTCATTGTTGATTGAAGATGGTCTTGATCGGGAAGTCTTAATCGGGAGTTGTCATAGTTGATTGAAGATGGTCTTGATCTGGTAGTCTTGATCGGGTAGTCTTGATCGGGTAGTCTTAATCGGGAGGTCCTTGTGGATGTACTTGTTCGGTTTTCTTATTTCTGGGAAGCCTGGTCAGCTATGGTCCTCCGGACTAGGAGAAAGTCAGCAGGAATCTTGCAACCTCTTTCAAGCTACCCTGGGTGTTGTCCTGATTCGTCCTGTTGATACTGTGCTGAATAAGCAGGGTTCGTGTTAGCGGGACAAAATCGGATGTTGCTGCTGCTGCGAATGAGCTCCCTCAGACGGGCCCTTCTTCCGGAGTCGTCGAGCAAAGCAGATGGTTGTGGTGCTGACGATAAACGTGTTTTTTGCATTGGCGATGCTTTTGTTGGCAACCTTGGGTAGCGGACATAGCTAGACTTGTTACTGTACTCACGAGGAGGTAGATAAGAGATATTGCTCACTGCGTTTTCCAGATGCACGATTTTTCCCGATCGGCCTAACGGTATTTCCTGCGCTGTTGCGCTTGGTTGACAGGCTTTGGCTGTGGTCATAGCTGATGGCTTTTGGATTGATTCGGAGATTTTTGAGGTTGGTGGATGATCTCCTGTTTGTGGTAGTAACGACTGGCGTGTTTTGACCTCGAGAGGCTCTTGTTGACTACCTTGGGTAGCGGTCATAGCTGGATTATGGGCGTGTGGCTTTTGACAGTTAGCGAGAGAGAGTCGATATGGTAGTAGCGGCCGTCATGATGTCTACTCCTCACAACTTCTTCGCATAACTGTATTCTATGGTGCTGAATCCTCTTCTTGATGTCCTGACAATCCTTTCAATTGCAGCGACGTGGTGTTTGGAGCTGCTGTACTTGACTTTCCGAACATTCCAATATCCCGAACCTGGATGGGTTCTCTGCGATGGTGTGTAGCGCCTGGCTACGGTGGCTCACCAGTGCTACTATCCCCAGCGCTGCTACGCTGCTTCAAGATGACAGGATTGCATTCTGGACAATGAGTGGCGGCAATCCCACGCAAGGTTACCAGCCCTCTCCAAATTCTGACGAACTTCCTGGCAGAGTTCTCAGAGTCCATTCAGCCGACGCTGGATCCGCGCAAGGCCGTTGTCTCCTTCATAAACGCCTACTTCGTCGTGTTCGTCGGTGTCCTAGCGACGAAATAGCATCAGCTGTGCTTCATTGAGTTATTCGAATGGAAGAGTTCTGCATAATTTACTCCGAGTTGTTGGGGGCGAGGTTTCAAAGATGATGTTGGTCCTACAGCCTTCTCCATTTCGTGTTTTGTGCTCCGAGAGAGCTTGTGGTCAGCGTTGTTGCTTACATAGCTTGAATATTAATCAGGTTTGATGTCCTTCGCATGGTAGCGCCCACGCTTTCCTGTGACGACATCCTCTAGAACATACAAATTCGCTCCCAGTTTCTCCTTCACGATGGCAGCGATGAACTTCGGATCCAGCTTCTTGTTTATGTGGTCCGCCTTCGACGATAGTACAAACGAACGACGCCATACTAGCTCGCCCGGTTGGAACGAGACCGTGCGCTTCCGTAGATCGTAGCGTTCCTTCGTTCTCTCATGGTTCTTCTTGATTCGCTGCTGGATGAACTTGTGAATCCTGTTGATCGTGGATAACCTCATCTCCTGCGCGACCTTTGGATCATCTGACACGTTTAAGTCTTGCTGAGTGTAGAGATCCGTGTGCAGCAAAAGTTCCCGACCGAAGTTGGCGAAGTGTGGACTGACCCCGGTGGATTCGTGCTTTGCACTGTTAATAGCGGCGGTAATGGCTGCCAGATTCTTGTCCCATTCGCGGTGATCTTCTTCCAGTAAAGAACGAATACATGTAATGAGAACTCTGTTCACCCGCTCGGCGTTGTTGACCTGCGGTGCGTAGAATGCTGTCTTCATATGGATGATGTTGTGACGGCTAAGCAGCGCTCGAAAGACTTGTGACTCGAACTGCTTCCCGTTATCTGACAATACTATCCTCGGCCTGGAGAATTTCAGGAATACCTTTTCCTCGAGAAACTCGACCATCTTTGTTGAATCGGCTGCCCGCATCGGGTGGGCAATGACGTATTTGGTGACCCAGTCGACGATGACCAGAAGAACTGTGTTGCCCTTCTTGGATCTGGTGAGCGGTCCGACGAAGTCGATGGATATTAACTCCCATGGTACCCTTGCTGGCTTGAGTTTCCCCATCTGAGGCATCATTTGTTTGTTGGGAGCTTTGCTGGCTTTGCACGTAGCGCAAGCCTTCACGTAACGAGCGACCATGTCCTGCATCTTCGGCCAATAATAGTGTTGTTGAAGTTTGTGCCATGTTTTGTAGAAACCTAAGTGCGCGGCTGAAGGCGAATCGTGAAAACGACGGATCAATTCTGCTCGCTCTTCCTCTGGAACGACCTTCTTCCATCGATGACTGATAACGCCCGTCTCGTCTTTGACCTGGCAATTTTTGTAGAGTTCTTCATTCGCTATTCGGAAGTCCGGATATTTTCCGCCTTGATTCTGCACCTGCCTGATGAGGTTTCTATACCACGGATCGTGTACCTGCGTGATTGAGAAGACCAATGAACAAACTATCCTGGACAGTGCGTCTGGAACGATATTACAGCTGCCTTTCCTGTATCGTATCTCAAAATCGAACGCGTTGAGCCTCAACAACCACCTGCTCATGAGGGCCGTTGGATTCTTCAAGGTCTTCAGGTAACTGAGGGCTGAATGGTCACAGTAGACCACAAAGCGTACTCCTTCGACGTAGCCACGGAACTTTTCAATTGCTCGTATTACGGCCAGGCATTCCTTTTCAGTTACGGTGTATTTCCTTTCCGCTGAAGAAAGTTTTTGTGAAAAGTAGCAGATTGGGTGCTCGTCACCGTCGATTGTCTGCGTCAACACGGCTCCAATTGCCATATCGCTGGCATCGCAAGAAATAGAAAATGGCTTCGTGTAGTCTGGCATGGCTAAGACTGGAGCTGTTACAAGGGCCGACTTAAGTTTGAGAAAAGCTTCCTCGGCTGCTGTTGTCCAACGAAACTTCGTTTTGGTCTTCGTAAGCTCGGTGATGGGAGCTGCAATACGGGAGAAATCGGAGATGAAACGACGGTACCACCCACACATTCCCAGAAACCGTTGGACTTCCTTCCTGGTTGTTGGTACGGGGAATTTTACAATACACTCTACTTTTTCGTCATCCACCTTCCAACCTCCTTCGCTGAGAATGTAGCCCAGATATTTGATTTGCTGCCGACAAAACTTGGACTTTTCGGCCGAGATAGTGAGCTTAGCTCGATGTAGTCTTGCCGCAACTTCTCTAAGAACTGTAATGTGTTCCTCAAACGATTTAGAACATATGATGATGTCGTCCAAATAATGGAAAACGTACGGCTCCATATCCGCAAACAAGTGAGTCATAATCCTCGCCAGTCCTTGGCTGGCTGTGCACAGCCCAAAAGGGACCACTTTGAATTGAAAGTGCCCTCGGGAAGGTACTGTAAATGCCGTCAGTGGCCTTGATTCCTCATGAAGGGGCATTTGCCAAAAGGCATCTTTGAGATCTATCGACGATATGAATGAACAGCCTCCCAGATTATTGATAATCGATGAAATTTGTGGGATTGGGTAGCCCTCGTTGACCATAATGGAGTTAAGATGCCTTGCATCCAAGCAGACGCGGTAACTCCCGTTTTTCTTCTTGACTGCCACAAGAGGGTTGTTCCACGGCGAAAAAACTGCCTCCTCGATCACATCCAACGAGATCATTCTGTCTACCTCGCGGTTGACCTCCTCCAGGACATATTGGGACATTGGGTAATATCGCTGCTTCCGTGGCATGGCTTTGCCCACATCTATACGGTGTTCATAAAGCTCCGTTCTTCCCAATTTCCCTTCCTCGGCTTTCGGAAATAGCTTGATTGTCTCATTCAGTATCTGGCGTTGTTCTACCGATAGTTCCTTCATCGGCTCTGCTTCAAGTTCTTGCTCAGTAATCATTGAACAGCATACTGCTTTGACTCCGAACGTTTGCCAAAAGTTCATGCCCATGATGGCGCAGTCTGGCAGACTCGGCACAAGAAGGACTGGTAATATTTCATTTCGATTGTTATATGATATCGGTAGACGAGTGAAGTGGTTTATTTTGTGTGGTGTTCCATCCGCTGTTTTGATCCCACCGTTCAGTGCTTCTTTTCGTAGTCCAAGCTCTTCCACAATTTGTGCTTTACTACCACCTAGCAACGAACAGTTCGCTCCACTGTCCAACAAAGCTGTAACTTTCTTTCCAAGAACGTCCAGAACGGCGTGTGGACGGTTGTCATGTCCGGGATTGATAATGATAGAGTTGATGTCTTGTAAATTGGGAGGTATTGAAGGTTGATAGCTGTGTTGCGAAGAATCTGGCCCTCCATCTACCACCTCCTCGCTGCGGCGTTTTCCGCTTCACTATTACAAACAATACAGCTGCGTAACGTGTAACCTTTTCGACCGCATCTGTAGCAAAAGAGAATTGCCTGTGCCTTCGTGCAATCCGGAAACCTATGCCCCTCCTCATCGCAGTTCCAGCAAAGCGCTGGACGGTACGCTGCATGCTGAACAGGATCTAGATCGTACATATTGCTGCCTGCTTGCTGAAGCTGCTGGTTCTGGAGCTGTGGTTGATAGTGCTGTTGGAATTGCCGTTGAGGCTGCTGTTGTTGAAGCTGCTGCTCTTGAGGCTGCTGTTGAGGCTGCTGCTGTTGTTGAAGCTGCTGCCGCGGCGCCCATTTAGCTTGCTGTTGCAACGGATGTTGTATTCGATAGTTCTCCGCTTGACTGCCTTGCCGATTCACCAAATTGCTCTGACCTGCCGAAGTTGTAGGCGGTTGTTGACGCTGTTCCGGTCGTTGTACAGAGTGCTGCTGCTGTAGTCCTGTATTGAAACGATTCGATCTGCGCTCCAGTTGAAGCTTCATGGCACAAACTTGCTCGTACAGCTGGTTAAAGTCCCCTTGCAAACCGTTTGCTTCTTCTGGATCCACTAGATCTGCTTCAGTTTGGATAGCTGACGTTGAAGCCGCACCTTGCTGGCTCTCGTTCTCCACCGTATAGACTCTGTTGAGGCGTGGCTGTTGTATTGGAAGCCGATGCGATGGTGCTGAGTATGATGTGGCTCCGTACAACTGCTCGTCCGCCTCCACCGCTTGCAATTTCCCGAAACGCTGCTGCTGATGTGGCTGAGATCGACTTGTTGTTGCTGGTGTTGCGAAATTCGGTTCTAGTAAGCTGTTGTGCGGAATCGGAATCCTGCGCTGCTGGTTCAGTAATAGCCTTGTCTCGTCGAAGTTGCTGCAGACGTTGACCAGGTCCATCAGTGTCTTAGGCTGAGCTGCTGTTACTATTGTTGCATAGTCCATGTTCATATTTTTCTTGACTATGAACAACTTCTCCTCTTCCGTAAGTGGTGGATCGATGAAGCGGAATAGGGTAGAGATGTCACGGAAGAACTTATCGAACGTTTCGTTGGCACCTTGAAAGCGGAAGCTGGCTTCCAGCCTCAGGATCTGCGCATACCCGCTTGGCAGAAACTCCCGTCGAATTTCTTGCTTGAATGCTTGCCAGGAATACAGGTGACGTTGGGCAAGTGCTCTTGAGTACCAGTCGAGGGCGTCTTCAAGCAACAGGTGCTTGATAGAAGCCAGAAGTGTCTGATCGTTGATTCCCTCTGATCTGGCAAACGTCTCCACTCGGTCTAGGAAAATGTTGAGAGACGTGGTATCCTTTTCGCCTCGGAACTTGAAAGGCCAATTGTGAATCGCCTTCTGCATCCGCCTGTCGTAGTTGCTACCACTTCGGTTTGTAAAGCTGTCGTTCAACTGCTGCTGCCTCCTTTGTCGTTGTTGAATGTCGAACCGCAGTTCGTCCAGAACGTTCACAGTAGCCAGACCAGCCGAACTACCCGACCTCCGGATGATTACTTCCTCCGAGTCCCTCTGTCCTTGTCTGCCTCCTTGGAATGGAAGAGAAGACGGCTCGACATCCGCTTCTTGCATCCGTGCTCGTGCTCCTTCATCATTTCCGGCTGCTTGTGGCCTCGGTGGAATCGTCAACGCATCGCAGGCATCCCTACTGCTACTGTTCTCTGCCTGGATGGTTGGGACACTAGTTGAAAGGCTAGTGTTTTCTGTTTCACTTAGCACCATGTTGACTGCACTGTTCACGCACTCTATCTGAGCTAGCAGCGTCTCTACAAGCTCGCACACGACCCTACGCGTTTCCTCTAAACTCGCGACCACTGGAATCAGTGATAATCTTTGCCGGTAATGAAGCAATCTCGATTTCGCGCAAGCCATTTGATCGGCGTTTCTATTCTGCGTGGCTGAATCAACATGATTCCTCAATTCTACAACTGCCCTCTGGCAGACCTCGATGTTCAACTCCGGCGACATTACGTGTTCTGAATTAACATAAATGGTGTCTCTAAGGGTGTCCTCTTGGACAAGGGCTTTTAACTTGACCACCCTAGCTCTTCTAGAGCATGGGGCTAGATTCGTAACATGGCGCAAGGCCAATTCATATTCCATCTCCTCATCATTAAGATGATACAACTCAATTTGTTTATTCATCATCATTTGTTTGGATCAAAAACCAGATATTTTCAGTGGACTTACAGATCAAAATAACAACTTGATACGATACAAAAACTTGAGCAAAAATCAAAATAAACCTAACAGTTGCTTTTACAATTCAACTGTAATAATAATCATCACAATATCATCATAACATTTAATGATATTTATTAAATTAAACGAACAAAATAATACGGTTCGTTTTTAGTTGGGCGCCATTTGTTATGGAGGCAGATTGTGGTCGGTGCCACATAAATAAACAATTCAAAATTTGAGCTAAATTTTCTATTTTGGCAACATTTTTTAACCCCTTTTCCCAGCTAGAACATGTGTGTCATTAGGCTTTCACTTACGCTTCGTTGGGGTTATCACCCGGGACCTGTCGCTCGTCTCGCAGCGTCGCCTCATGCTTGCGTGATCCTCCACTAGTGCTGCTCTTCCGTAGGAGGCGGAGGCCGCCACACGCGACCCTGTCGCGCCTCGTCGGAGCGCAACCGAAATGGCTGAGCCCAGCGTTCGATGGTGTTGATTCCGATGGTGCCTCTTCTGACACTGTTTCGCCTCACGCGACTCTGTCGGGTCTTGCTCGAGTGCAAGCGAAGCTGCTGGCCCCCACACTTGATCCTGAAGCGCGCCTTGTTGCTGATAGCGCCTCTTCCGGACGCTTCGTCGCCTCTCACCTGAGAGTAGCTGGTGCTGCCGGTCGCAGCGCACAATTTTGGCGCACCTGTCGTGCTGCTGGCGCCTCTTCCGGACAATGCCTTGCCTCACGCGACTGCCGCGTCTGCTTGCCGAGCGTAATCGGCGCTGCCGAGCACCACGCTCGATTTTGGCGCACCTGTTGTGCTGCTGGCTCCTCTTCCGGACAATGCCTCGCCTCAGGCAACCTTGTCGCGTCTGCTTGCCGAGCGTAACCGATCCTACCGGTTGCCACGTTCGATTTTGGCGCACCTCTCGCACCGCTAGCGCCTCTTTCGGATGATATTTTCTGCTTTCCGCGACCCTGTCGCGTCTCACGCCGATGCTGCTGGTCGCCACACTCCTTTTCGGAGCACCTGCTATGCCGACGGCACCTCTGCCGGACAATAGTTTGCCTCCCGCGACCCCGTCGCGTTTCTCGTCGAGCGTAACCGGTGCTGCCGGTCACCACGCTCGTTCTTAGAGCACCTGCCGTGCCGATGGCGCCTCTGCCGGACGATATTTAGCCTCCCGCGACCCTGTCGCGTCTCTCGTTGAGCGTAGCCGGGGGTGCCGATCACCACGCCTGTTTTTAGAGCACCTGCCGTGCCGATGGAGCCTCTGCTGGGCGATATTTTGCCTCTCGCGACCCTGTCGCGTCTCTCGCCGATACTGCCGGTTGCCACACTCCTTTTCGGAGCACCTGTTGCGCTGCTAGCGCCCTCCCGACACCGTATGGCTCACGCGACTCCGTCGCGTCTCGCTGGCCGTAGCTGGTACTGTCGGTCGTCGCACTTGTCGATAAAAGGCCTGTGGTGCTGATGGTGCCAGCACAGATAGCGGAAGAAAAAAGGGCCCTGTAGGGAATTCAAAGGATTAGTCCTCCTCGCCCCTTGAATAACTGCCGGGAACTTACGCAAAGCGACCCTTATTCTAACTTTTGCTTCCTTCCGCCCGTTCTGGTGGTCTTCCGACTGAAGTTGCCTGGGGGGAGGGAGAAAGACAATCAGTTTTCCACTTCCAGAAGCTGTGGCGAATAGTTGGCCTACCTGTGGCTTTTCTTCCTTCCGGCCGTTCCTTTGCTGGCCTTCCGACAGGGGTATTCCGTGGTGCCACGTTGCTTGGAGTTCGACTCTGTGCCTGAGTCGACTTTCCTTCCTCCTGTGGCAGTTATTTATGATTAGGTGGCGGCTTAATGATGGCTTTTATTTTTCCACCTACCTGAACTGAATTCCCGATCTCCCTTTGATCGATTCGGATCAGACGGAATTCGTTTCTCCGGAGAAGTCCGAACAGCACACTCCGCGCTTTCAATGCGGTCACTCTGCGGTTAGGTTTTCCCTCGTTGTACCGCCACGCGGGAATCCTCGTTGACAGTTCTTCGCATACACGCTTAATCTTTTCCATCCATAAGTGTCATTCTTTCTACCCATTTGCTCTAAATATTTTCTGCATGGGTTTGTTTTTTACGTGAGCCTGTTCAATGTTCTACACTACAATGTTGCTTTAGTGTGGGATGGGTTATTTTAAGAAGTTGTTGCCTTGTTGCTCATCGTATCGTTTTCATTTCAGGACAAAACATGACGTAGTGAAAAAATTCATATGCAACATCACTCTGGCAAATTATTGAGTGTTCAGGCATATTAAGTCACTCAAATTGCGTTGAAGTTTTTGAAGGTGATTGATAAAAATTGTTTGATCAATGGTTTTTCTTGAAAATAGCTTAAATAACAGATTTAGATTTTGGGTAGTTTGCTTGGACCGAACGTTTTTATATAGTTCAAAGTTGATATTTACGACAGAGTTGACAGACTGGTATCGAATAATCTAGCTGTTGGATTCGATTTCGATGTTTACTTTTGAATCTGCAGCAATTAACTCAGAAGACTTAAATGTAGCACCTAAACAACTGAGTTACATGACTCGCTACACAAAATTGATCATCTTAAGTTAGAATTTGAACGATTACAAATCTTTTCTACAATTGCTGGTTTTTGTCGAACAATAAAAAAACGATACAGAAAACGATACAGCGAATTTCGCAGTCTTTCTCCCCCGCAGATTAAAACAATAAAATTCATAAAATCTAGCGTAGCATTTAAAAAGGGCGAAACTGCCAAATGTAAACAAATCGAGTTAACGGTCATTCCGGATGTACGCGGTTGCACTTTACCTAATAAACGCGGTTTCATCTAAAAATCGCTTAAAACATTCAAAAACTTGATAAAATTTAATTGGGCGAAACTTCATGTTAATGCATTTTCGTTGAAACGTGAAGTTACGCCTATTCAAAATGGGATTAATTTTTCTATTCGTGTAGGGCCAATAGGCGTAACTGAGTTGACCGTGTGTGACAAAACGGCCTTATCAGTTTTTGCGTGTAGGGCCAAAGGGCCTAACTTCAAAACCAAAACAAAAACGGCCGATCAATTGCGAAACTTGCAGGCGTAACTAGAATCGAAAACGAAAAAGGGCGAAACTCGAAAATCTCACAAACTATAATGAAAAAAGTTAAAATTCTTGATAACCAACGAACAATAAGTGAATATAATGGACATTTTTTGATTTTGTTGTACAAAAAGTGGTCGATTTTTTAAATAGGATTTGATTAGATGTTCCGAAATTTCAAATGCGTTTTTCTCGGTTCGAGCTAACTGCTAGTTTCGCCCTTATGAAATGTTACGCTAGAAATGGATTATTTCAACACGGTAAACAAAGTTACTCTGTTCTGTATAAAAATCCATACAGATTCGAGAAAAGTGTCTCCACTTAGTTTTAAGTTTGGGCCCTTTACGCAGAGAGTGAGCAAAAAGCTTTTATACATTTTGAGCTTTCGACCAGTTAGTCAATTCTGTGTATTTTGAAGGGATGCCAGAATTTCAATAATGATGTTTTCTTATAAATAATAAATTTCAGCAAGAACTAATTTCTTCAAACTAAATGCTAATTCTTTATTTATAAATTCATTTTGACAAATAAACACTACATTGCAAAATACATGCAAAATACAAAGCATGCATATGTAATATGCCATAAATATTAATTTTTAAAAACACTTGAGCGGTGATTGCTGGGTCGTCCTCAATTATCAGGTTCCGTTGGAACCTATTTTCCAGCAATGGATTTCTGGGTCCATAATACGATCCGATGGGCATGTGGCGCCGCTGATTCACTTTTTTGGTCGCTTTTCGTCGTAGAGCCTACAAAGAAAGAGATGAGTGATATTGTAATTTTATCGACATAAATGAGTTTTAAAACGACGAATGAAGAAACTAAAAATCCCGTACATATACTAACCTTGAGTTCCTCCATTTCGGTCATATTTTCCACGAATTCTGGACTTTTTCTAGTTGCATTTTGCTATTAAGATCCTATCATAGAAAACCTTTTTGTTGGTGAAACTGAACCTTTCCTGACCTTCCTTCCTTGTTTGGAATCTTGACGGTGTAGTGTACAGTACCTCTAGCAAAAATAATTCTATTAATATTTATAATTAAAATACTTTAAAAGGTTGGTTATTATTCAAAATAAACATTTTGATAATTGAGCGTGTATAAACGATAAAAGAGTAACTCATTAAGTCTGAGAGTGGACGGAAAACAACACCCAAAAGAGAACGATGGGTCTCACGGGTCTCACATAATCACACAGCTTGATCGATGAAGAAACCAGTTTATAGGAGAATTTTCAGGAGGATGCACGTGTTTTACTTAGCATCAATTTAGGGCAGCAAGTACCGTCACGACAATGGCGTAGCAGAATCGCTCCCAATAGGTAAGTTTTATCTTGACCAGAAGCCACTTATAAGGTCCCGTGAACCGGTGTTTGCGCAATAAATAGGAGAATGTAAAATCCTGTCCATACCGTATGGTTTGAATAAGGAAATAGAATCCAAAATTGGGGATTCATAGAGTAATTTTAAAAGAAAAATGGAAAAAATGGCGACAAAAGAAAATTGATTATGAACTGAAAAGAAAAAAGGCAGTGAAAAAAACAAGCCTGATGTAAATATTAAATTGGATTAAAAAAAAAGCAAAAGGCAGAAAAAAAATGTATCAAAAGAAAAATGGCAGTGAAAAAAATGAAGCCTGGTAAAAAAAGTAACATGAATTTGAAAAAAAGAAAGCAAAAGGCAGTGAAAAGAACGAAGCCTACACAAAAAAACTGGCAGTGAAAAAAAGAAGCCTAATAATAATAAAAAAAAGTATATAGAAAAAAAGGCAGTGAAAAAAATGAGGCCTAGGAGGAACTGGAAATGGTAAGAGATAAGAAAAAAAAATGAAAAACCTAACTCGTTTATCCGCTATTAAAAAAAAATAATAACGCAATTGAAAAATAAATCTGTTTGAAAATCGAAGAAAAAAAAACATAAAAAGTAATAACAAAAACAAACGAAATAAACTGAGAATATTTAAAAAAAAAGACATTTCAACCAAATTAAAGCTTCATTTAGAAAAAAAAAGTATAATAAAAAAAAGGAATGACTGCATTATCTAGTGAATTTAAAAAATGAACAAATGAGAATACTGAAAATCTACAATAAATCGTTAAATTTATTAAGATAAAATCGAAAATATGAAACGAATAAGATCTTTAAAAAAACGCAAAAAATAAATCAAACCAAATTACCTTCATTCACAAAAAAAAGAAACATAAAACCATCATGAATCATTTTTAAAAGGAATTACGGTATTTTTAGGTAAAATAAATATTTAAATGATCGATGATATGAATTGTTAAAACCAATGAAACAAATATGAATATTGAAAATTTACTTAGTTGATAATTAAATAAAGCAAGATATATTTTAAAATATAAAACGAATAAGATATTTAAAAAAAAACAACATATGAAATAAAGCGAAATTGCCAAATATTAAAGAAAAATAATAACGCAATTGAAAAATAAATCTGTTTGAAAATCGAAGAAAAAAAACATAAAAAGTTATAACCAAAACAAACGAAATTCTCAGTTTATTTGAAAAAAAAAAGACATTTTAACCAAATTAAAGCTTCATTTAGAAAAAAAAAGTATAACTTAAAAAAAAAGGAATAACTGCATTATCTAGTGAATTTAAAAAAAAAATGGAAAAATAAGAATACCGAAAATCTACAGTAAATCGTTAAATTTAGCAAGATTAAATCGAAAATGTGAAACGAATAAGATCTTTTAAAAAAAAACTACAATATATGGAATAGAGCGAGATTGCCAAAAATTAAAGGAAAATATTTTAAAAATTGCAAGGGGAGATAGTGATTAAATAAAAAAAAATTATTCCACATAATTATGGTCAAATGACAAAAGATGAAAAATGAAAAAAAGGATAATATAATGAAAATTTTTATCCAACAACCAGTAATGGATGAACTAGTGCAAATAAATATTAAAAGATTTTGAATTGGTCGAAGAGGTAGGCAAAAAGACGTTTACAATAATAATGCATAATATTAAAAAAAATTATATTACAAAACAAACATATAAAAAAACAAGTCCAGAATTGAATATCAATGGAAGGAATACAAGGTTTGAGTAGATAAGTTTTGGACACTTAATGGTTTTCAAGCAGAATAATCTTAAAATAAACTATAAATGAGGAAAAGGAAATGGTAAGAGATAAGTGAAACGGATAAAGTTGCTCGTTTGATTGCTACTGATGGAAAATATTGGAATTGAAAAAAATAAACTGTTTGAATATCGGAGAAAAAAAACGCAAAAATAAATCAAACCAAATTACCTTCATTCACAAAAAAAAAGACAAATAAAACCATCATGAATCATTTTTAAAAGGAATTACGGTATTATTAGGTAAAATAAATATTTAAATGATAGATGATATGAATTGTTAAAACCAATGAAACAAATATGAATATTGAAAATCTATTTAGTTGATGATTAAATAAAGCAAGATGTATTTTAAAATATAAAACGAATAAGATGTTAAAAAAAACAACATATGTTGACAAGATTGCACAGGGAAATAGTAATTAAAAAAATGCAGCAAAATTAAAAAAAAAAAGTCAAATGGCAAATGATAAACAATAAAAAAAAAAGTTCAACATAATATTTTTTCAAAAAAAGATTTAATATCGAAAAACCAGTTTGAAGATAATGGACAAACTAGTACAAATAAAAACTTGAAGATTTTAAAATGGTCGATGAGGCAGATAAAAAGACGTAAACATTAATGTAACATAAAAAAAATTAAAAAAAAAATGAAAACTTTACAAACATATAAACAAACAAGTCAAGAATTTAATATAATTGCAAAAAAAGGGGCTTGAGAAAATAATTTTGAACACTTAATGATTTTCAAGCAGAATAATCTTTAATAATCTTCAAATAAACTTTAAACGCTTTAGAGGAGGGGGATAATGTAGTGTACAGTACCTCGAGCAAAAATAATTCTATTAATATTTATAATTAAAATACTTTAAAAGGTTGGTTATTATTCAAAATAAACATTTTGATAATTGAGCGTGTATAAACGATAAAAGAGTAACTCATTAAGTCTGAGAGAGGACGGAAAACAACACCCAAAAGAGAACGATGGGTCTCACGGGTCTCACATAATCACACAGCTTGATCGATGAAGAAACCAGTTTATAGGAGAATTTTCAGGAGGATGCACGTGTTTTACTTAGCATCAATTTAGGGCAGCAAGTACCGTCACGACAGACGGTAGCTGCGCATATTGGGCTCTCCTAAAAATTCCGATCCGCTGGTATTGGATCTCAGTTGCTGTCCGCAAAACAACCGCAAAGCGGGAAGCGCTGTCCCTCGAGCTCTACATGAAGTAATAGAAACATTGGAATCGTTTAAAATTGATTCGTTTAGCGGCGGAAATGCAATGGCAGAAGCTCGTTTTTTTTTTTACTTTTACTTACCCGGTTCGGTCAATGAATTACTGATTAACTTGATGATTGATATAACAATTTACCACGTCAACAATTTCTTTTCAGCGTTTTGCTTCTGCTAATAATTTCTGCCACCAACTGAAAGCTTTCGCAATCTGTTCGCAATATGCTCGACATGTGTTACAGTTGATTTTTAGTACTTTTATTATGGTGTGATTTGAGCAAAAATACAATTAAAAACCCAACCCTGATCAAAAATAAACCAACTTGTTCGATCAGATTTGGCCCACTGTATCGAACTTATTTTTTTTTAAAAAAACCCGATAGCCCACAGTTCCCAAAAAACTGGAAAAGAAAAAGAAAAAAAAAACTGTTCCTGTCATCAATATTTCCGCGGGTGAGTCAGTTTTTGCCGGATTGGAAAAAAGTGTGGTGCGGAGTCGTTAGTTCGGAGGCGTTTTTTTTTGCCCGCGAGTCTGCGGAAAGATTCGGGGCTTTTGATCCGCATCCCCACGGAGGACAGAAGCGGCGATCGTGGCACAGATGGCCACTCCATCATCGCCGACTTCGGAGCCAGCACATCAACAGCTCCCTAAAAAACACTACAGCAACATGGAACGCCCACACCTCCGCCAGCCAAGGAAATGCTGCACCAGGAAAACGACTTCCGCAACAGCAACCGACTGGGCAATGTCGCGCGCGCCATTGGTGCGAGACCAGCCACGCCTCCGGCTGCGAGGGAAGTGCAGAAAAACGACTTCAGCAACAACATCCGACACGGAAATGTGGTGCGCACCAGCAGCAGAACAAAAACAACTACAACAACAAGAGCCGGCATGGCAATTCGGTGCGTCGCAATCAGTGCCAGCAGCAGAACAACAACACCAGCAGCATCGTGGCCAGGCCGTCGAGCGTTTCGGAGGCGACTACGAGGCAGACAGTGGGACCATGCATGGTTCCCAGGAAGGTGCCAGTTGGACTCGAGCCGTAAGTCGATTTGAATTTAACCACACTCAAACAAAAATTGACCAGAATAGTCGGGAGCTTGGGCGGGTAAAAATAAAACGTGGCCATTAGAAAATCTTTTACTAATGTTTCGATAATTTTATTTCGTGGCACCGAAAGCCAACAATTATTTTCAACAATGGCGCCCAACTAAATCGAACCACTTTGATTATTAGTTCGACAAATTTTAGGGACTTTGCGTCCACTTACAATTATTATGGGTTTTAATATTCGATAATTGTACTTATCATTATTTCATTATTGCTCATCTCGTATATCACACCACATTATTGCATTATAATAAGTATCGGGTTATTTATTCGATATTGTTGTGAATTAAAATGTACTTTAATTATTTATTTACATTGCAATACATCATGCACAGTTATCAAGGGGGTTGCCAAGGAAAAATCAAAAGGAACGCGATCTGGAGGCGCGGTATAACCTCTATTCCGGGCCCTTGGTAATTAAGAGGATTAAATCCCTCTTTTCCTGAGATTACTGTTGCTTCTAGTTCTGTTTAGTCCTCACTGTAAAATCACAGCCATTATTTTCTTCAATGGCTACATGATTTTAAATGCTTGTTTTGCTGCTTGGGTGAAAGTTTTTCAGTCGTTTGGTTCAGGATTCGAGGAAATTTTTGCCAGGTCTGCTGGTATAGATCGACATCATTTGCCAAGATATGTTGGCGTTTAGTTTCGTCTTTAGTTTTAGTGAAATCTTTGCCATAATTCGTTGGCGTAAAGATATTTTTGCCAAGATTCGTTGGCTTTGAGTTTATTATGATGTGTTTATGTATTATGTATTTATGTATTAAGTTTTAGACACCTCTGCAGTAGGTGTTACGCTTCCGAGGTATGCTCGGAATGTAGTCGATCATTTCTTTCCCTCGAACTCCTTGTGGCGTGGTTTTGAAATTTTCATGGATTTCTATCATAATCCATGAAAATTTCTACCAAAGCAGCAATGTTGTGTTACAGTTGATTTTTAGTACTTTTATTATGGTGTGATTTGAGCAAAAATACAATTAAAAACCCAACCCTGATCAAAAATAAACCAACTTGTTCGATCAGATTTGGCCCACTGTATCGAACTTATTTTTTTTTAAAAAAACCCGATAGCCCACAGTTCCCAAAAAACTGGAAAAGAAAAAGAAAAAAAAAACTGTTCCTGTCATCAATATTTCCGCGGGTGAGTCAGTTTTTGCCGGATTGGAAAAAAGTGTGGTGCGGAGTCGTTAGTTCGGAGGCGTTTTTTTTTGCCCGCGAGTCTGCGGAAAGATTCGGGGCTTTTGATCCGCATCCCCACGGAGGACAGAAGCGGCGATCGTGGCACAGATGGCCACTCCATCATCGCCGACTTCGGAGCCAGCACATCAACAGCTCCCTAAAAAACACTACAGCAACATGGAACGCCCACACCTCCGCCAGCCAAGGAAATGCTGCACCAGGAAAACGACTTCCGCAACAGCAACCGACTGGGCAATGTCGCGCGCGCCATTGGTGCGAGACCAGCCACGCCTCCGGCTGCGAGGGAAGTGCAGAAAAACGACTTCAGCAACAACATCCGACACGGAAATGTGGTGCGCACCAGCAGCAGAACAAAAACAACTACAACAACAAGAGCCGGCATGGCAATTCGGTGCGTCGCAATCAGTGCCAGCAGCAGAACAACAACACCAGCAGCATCGTGGCCAGGCCGTCGAGCGTTTCGGAGGCGACTACGAGGCAGACAGTGGGACCATGCATGGTTCCCAGGAAGGTGCCAGTTGGACTCGAGCCGTAAGTCGATTTGAATTTAACCACACTCAAACAAAAATTGACCAGAATAGTCGGGAGCTTGGGCGGGTAAAAATAAAACGTGGCCATTAGAAAATCTTTTACTAATGTTTCGATAATTTTATTTCGTGGCACCGAAAGCCAACAATTATTTTCAACACATGGCATCCCTTTTTAATGAAATTAAAACAAAAACAACTTTTTATACAGAATTGCCTAAACGATTTGAATAATTTAGCTACTTCTGTATTTTAGCAACCCAAATTTGAATTGGGGTTATACATATTTTGAGCATCAGGCGATAAGTCAAAATGAAGGTGTAATCACAACACATTTTGTGAGTAGCTGAGTTTTTCCGTGAAGATAACAATAAATTAACCAGCTGATTTATTCTGGTGTTGCCATTTGAACTACCCAGCTTCCCTAATTTGAACAACTTAAAATAAAAGTGTATAACACGCGCACGCTCATTTTTTTAAACTCAAAATTAAGTATGACCGAGGTTCAAAACATAGTTCGATTCTATGAACTTAAAGTTAAGTACCCTTTTTTCCTCCTTGCGATGGATCAAAACGGAGTTCGAACTGCGAACTCAAAATTGATCCCTTTTTTTCCTTCGGCGAAGGATCAAAGCTGAGTTCGACCTTATGAACTAAAAATTGAACTCTCTTTGTTGGACTGGAAACACTTAGCGAGTTCAGTCCGAACCGGAACAGCAACCAACGCACACGTCGCAAAATTATGTCGTTCCGGAACAATTACCGGAAGACTATGAAGGAACTTCATAATAGAATGCATGTTCACCGTGTCAGCGTAAAATTCTGTCCGTCATTGTCATCATATGGTGAGCGGCTTGGAATGTCCGGAAACTTCCGGATGTTGTTTACTTCCCGTGGGAAGTAACATCCGGAAGTTTTCTTTGACCGGGAATGTCAAAACTATCCACCGCTCT
Source organism: Uranotaenia lowii (assembly GCF_029784155.1). Taxonomy (NCBI): domain Eukaryota; kingdom Metazoa; phylum Arthropoda; class Insecta; order Diptera; family Culicidae; genus Uranotaenia; species Uranotaenia lowii. The sequence continues at coordinate 163,129,902 of NC_073692.1, read as the reverse complement.
GTAATTGCGATGCAATGTACCGGAACAGCAACATCCGGGTACAACAAATTTTAATCATCCTTTAATTCCCTGAAAATCAGCTACCCTCGAAAAAAAGGATAAATCCGAGTTCGGCTGACGATCTTAGTATTGAGTATGCCTATCAGAACTTAGTTTTGCTATTGCCCAGTCAAACTCAAAGTTGAGGGAAGCCACCGAAGTGCTGTTTTGAGCCAAAACTACTTAATTTTGAGTTTAAAAAAAGAGCGTGCGAATGACAGCAAATGTGGCGCGCTTTCCTCCGAAAGTGAATCCTCCAGCAGCAGAAAACATTGGCTGGTTTCGCTGTTCGTTCGATAGTTAACTCGTTATTCCAATCAAACCATCGGCAGCTGTTTCCGGGAACAAACCGAAATGTTGGACCTACTGAGCTGGACTCCGGAGTACTTCAGCGCGAACGAGGCATCATGCGTAGAGCTGCTGTCGAAACCGGAAGTACGCAACCGGATACCGCTGCTGAATTGCACCCAGTTGCACGAACTTCAGGACCAGGCGCTGGTTCGCTTCCGGGGCATGATACAGGATATGCAGGACCCGGAGTGTTACCTGGAACGGTACGAGGTTCGCCGGAAAAGCGATAAGACCCTGGTACGGGAACAGAATGGTACGTTATATATCTCAGGGTCAGGACAGTTCAAACATTGAATTTTGAAAATTATTTCTTTGCTTCAGGGAAGTATCGTGACATTTTGGTAATGTCCAAAGGCGAAGAGGAGGTGGATTTCAAGGGTTCTAACAATAAATATGGGGAGCGACGATCGATGTTTGTTATCTCAATCCCTGGCTACAACAGCTGGGCTGTTGAATCGGAACGAAAGATGAATCCTACCTTGACAAACGGTACGGAGAATGGGACCACTTCGAATGCCAAAAGATCCCTTGAGGACGAAGATGCTATGGAAATCGAACAATCAACTGAACATGGTCAAGATCATGTCTTCAAAAAACCTATGATTCCGAATGGTGTTGGTGGGTCTAATAGCAAATCAGTCGTGAATTTTGATTCGTCGAAACAGAAAACCCAACCTAAGGTACTTTCTGCTGAGTATCTGTTGAATTCGCCAATTCCAGAACGGCCAAGCAAGGCCTGTTTGGTCATACTTTATTCCAATATCGACGAAGCTACTTTGAACACTTTGGTCGATGTGGTGGGTTTCCTATCGGTAGATCCTGCCCTGGACGGAAGCACCGATCAAATGGACGACTTTGAAGATGAGATGTCGGAACATCAGGCCATCAATCCTCCACCATCGCTGATACCGCGTATACACGCCATCGACGTTTTGAAGCTCAATCATTTGAATCCAATGATACAATCGGCATCACAAAAAAACTTCCAAGAGTCGGTGAATGAGGCCACGTTTAAAGATCTGCAAAACTTATTGACACAATGCCTGTTCGGTGATCGTGTTGCGGCTGATTATCTGCTGTGTCATCTTTTGTCCACCGTTTACATTAGGAATGAGGTAGAATCGCTGGGACAGTTTAGTCTCAATTTGAGCAACATTCCCGCACAGGCATTGCCAAACTATACTGCAGATTTCTATGGTATACTGGAACTACTACTCCCAGCCAGCCACTACTTCCCGATGACGCTGGAAAACATGAATTCTGTACAGTTTGTTCCGAAGTAAGTATATACAAAAAGTTCGTCCAAGATTAGACCGGATCAAGGCGACTAAATAATTACTGATTTTCCCTTTTTTAAATTCCAGAAAAGACTACACCACTAACAAACTGACTAGTGGATTGCTGCAACTTGCCGCCCATACCCATCTGCTGCTGGATGAAACAAGGCTTCAAACGGGCAAGCTGGAAAGCGGTGGAGTCGAAGCAGTCCAGAACATTGCTCATCTCATTCGGACACAGAAACTCAAATACAACTTCCAGTACTACCAACTGGAGTTCAACACAGACGTTCCGGTGCTGGTGATGAGCGAAGGACGCAGCATGCTGCCGGTAGGAACAACTTTTGTATCACCAGTTCACAAAACATGTGTTCTATAATTTTTCAAATTGACTTCACAGACCAACTGCCAAGTTCCGATTCTGCCGGATCCGGACACGGTGCCGCTGATTGGAGAAACCATCAAAGCTGGCAAACATTTTGTCCAGCCCAAGCTTGCCGACATCAGGCGGTTTCTGACCCTGCAGCGGATACAGCAGTTCGACATGAAGGACTTCGATCCGGAGGTCATTTCCAACGATTTTTTACAGATGCGTCGGGATAATGCAGAAGCATCAGCAGAGGATTTGCACTCGCTGCTGGTGCTGGCTCGGTTGGTTTGTCTAGCCCGCGGGAAGAACAGTATGGACCAGGAAAGCTGGGAGTACGCCAAACAGTTGGAACTGGAGCGGAAAAGGCGAGTGGAGTTGTTTGTCAAGCGGAAAAATGAGCAGTGAATATTTGTACCTGTGTTTGTTAAAACTTTTTCAATAAATCTTGCTGGTTTTATAACTGTCGATACATTTTCCTGCCAAAATACGCTTCGTACACCCTTTTTCTGCTGGATAAAATTCTAGTGTGTTGGTTCTTCTATTAAAAAATGCAAGCTGTTCATTTCCAACAATTTCGCTAGAATAAATTATTAACTTATTAAATCGGGGAAATCAAAAATTTCATTTCGATGAGAAAAAAATTAAAAATGCTCGAAACGTCGAAATCAGGTGTTATGTAATTTGGAAAAAGATTTTTTCGACTTTCTGGGACTTTTTTTTGTCATTTTTCGGAACTCCGGTGGATTTGTAAGGATTGTTCATGAATTGGGTTTCAAAATGAACCACAACACAACTCGCTGACTCCGATTACCATTTGGTTTATGAGGCATCTGAAACGTGAATCTTTACAAGAATGGTCCATTAAGTTTTGTCACTTGTGTCATTATTTGTCGTTTTACACTTTTTTTAAATTTTTCTCAATATTGGAATTATTTTATAGCAAATTTGAAATTATTTAAATAACTTTTTTTTTTGAATTTTTGTAAAATATTTTTTATTTTTGTCATATTTGACGTTTTTGTTATTTTTATATTTTTTTTATCATTTTGTTTTTTTTTTTGTTATTTTTTGTTATTTTTGGTTTGTTGGAATTTATTGTTTTGACCGTTTTTGCTATTTTTGTATTTTTTGTAATTTTTGTGCCTGATTTTTGTCATTTTTGTAATACAGACCCCGTTCGTTTTTGGCAAAATTCGATTTTGGTAACATTCGATTTTGGCAACATTCGATTTTGGCACATGGGCCAAAATCGAACGGTTTTTAGAAACAACATTACCTTTTAGTTTTCGTTATAACAGGACCAATTTAATTTAGACAAATATCAAAAATACGTTTTTATGTTCTGAAATGGTGATTAAATGCAACAATAAAAACCAATTTTTTTTTAAAATTTGATAAAGTACTCAAAAATGACAAAAAGATGAAAAATTCAAAAAGTTAAAAAACAGCAAATATGACAAAAGAAAACAAACATTATAAAAAAACAAGAAAAGTGAAAAATGCATAAAAAACATGATGAAAACATTTAAAAATGACTACAAATGGTCGTAAACTCACTAAAACGAACATTTTTGATAATAAAAATAGTTATTTTGTAAAAATAACTGAAAAACACGATGAGAAAAAAACCGTTCGATTTTGGCAACATTCGATTTTGGCAACACAAAATGTTCGAGCGTGTTGCCAAAATCGAACGGGGTCTGTACCTATATGCATTTTTTTTTATTTTCATGATTTTTGCCCTTGTTAGATGTTTATCATTATTGCAATTTATGTCATTTTACTTATTTTTTGTCACTTTCTAATTTTTTAATTTTTATCATTTTGTAATTCCTATTTCTTTCTGCAATTTGTTCAATGTTTGTCATTTTTGACGTTTTTGTCATTTTTGTCAAATTTTTAAATTTTGTCATGTTTTTATTTTTATCATTCTTGTCATTCATATTATTTCTGTGATTTTTGTCATTTTTGTCACTTTTCATTTTCATTATTTTTTGTTAATTTTGTAATTTTTACTACCATTTTGGTATTTTTTTGTTATTTGGTCACTTTGATCATTTTTGTCCTTTTTGAATGTTTTTTTAATTCGACATTTTTGTCGTTTTTGAAATTTTTTGGGAGGTTTTTAAATTATTTTTTTTTGTAATTTTTGTTGTTTTTTGTCATTTCTGTGATTTTTGTCATTTTTGTAATTTTGCCATTTTCGACATTTTCGTCATTTTTTCATTTTTGTTATAGTTTTCATTTTTGTTATTTTTTGTAATTTTGGTAATTTTTGTAATTTGTGTCATTCTTATCCATTTTTGTATTTTTTGTAATTATTGTAATTTTTGTAATTTTTGTAATTTTTGTAATTTTTGTAATTTTTGTAACTTTTGTAATTTTTGTGATTTTTGTGGTTTTTTTATTTTTGTCATTTTTGTCATTTTTGCCATTTTTGTCTATTTTGTCATATTTGTTATTTTTGTCATTTTTGTTATTTTTTTCATTTTTGTCATTTTTGTCATTTCGTTATTTAAGTCTTTTTTATCATTTTTATCATTTTTGTCATTTTTGACATTTTTGTCATTTTTGTAATTTTTATCATTTTTGTCATTTTTGTCATTTTTGTCATTTTTGTCATTTTTGACATTTTTGTCTTTTTTGTCATTTCTGTCATTTTTGTCATTATTGTCATTTTTGTCATTTTTGTCATTTTTTTCATTTTTGTCATTTTGTCATTTTTTTGTCATTTTTGTCATTTCTGTCATTTTTGTCATTTTTGTAATTTTTGTAATTTTTGTGATTTTTGTAATTTTTGTAATTTTTGTAATTTTTGTAATTTTTGTCATTTTTGTAATTTTTGTAATTTTTGTAATTTTTGTAATTTTTGTAATTTTTGTAATTTTTGTAATTTTTGTAATTTTTGTATTTTTGTAATTTTTGTAATTTATGTAATTTTTGTAATTTTTGTATTTTTTGTAATTATTGTAATTTTTGTAATTTTTGTAATTTTTGTAATTTTTTTTATTTTTGTCATTTTTGTAATTTTTGTAATTTTTGTAACTTTTGTAATTTTTGTGATTTTTGTGGTTTTTTTTATTTTTGTCATTTTTGTCATTTTTGTCATTTTTGTCATTTTTGCCATTTTTGCCTATTTTGTCATATTTGTTATTTTTGTCATTATTGTCATTTTTGTCATTTTTGTCATTTTTGTCATTTTGTCATTTTGTCATTTTGTCATTTTTTGTCATTTTTGTCATTTTTGTCATTTTTGTCATTTTTGTCATTTTTGTCATTTTTGTCATTTTTGTCATTTTTGTCATTTTTGTCATTTTTGTCATTTTTGTCATTTTTGTCATTTTTGTCATTTTTGTCATTTTTGTCATTTTTGTCATTTTTGTCATTTTTGTCATTTTTGTCATTTTTGTCATTTTTGTCATTTTTGTCATTTTTGTCATTTTTGTCATTTTTGTCATTTTTGTCATTTTTGTCATTTTTGTCATTTTTGTCATTTTTGTCATTTTTGTCATTTTTGTCATTTTTGTCATTTTTGTCATTTTTGTCATTTTTGTCATTTTTGTCATTTTTGTCATTTTTGTCATTTTTGTCATTTTTGTCATTTTTGTCATTTTTGTCATTTTTGTCATTTTTGTCATTTTTGTCATTTTTGTCATTTTTGTCATTTTTGTCATTTTTGTCATTTTTGTCATTTTTGTCATTTTTGTCATTTTTGTCATTTTTGTCATTTTTGTCATTTTTGTCATTTTTGTCATTTTTGTCATTTTTGTCATTTTTGTCATTTTTGTCATTTTTGTCATTTTTGTCATTTTTGTCATTTTTGTCATTTTTGTCATTTTTGTCATTTTTGTCATTTTTGTCATTTTTGTCATTTTTGTCATTTTTGTCATTTTTGTCATTTTTGTCATTTTTGTCATTTTTGTCATTTTTGTCATTTTTGTCATTTTTGTCATTTTTGTCATTTTTGTCATTTTTGTCATTTTTGTCATTTTTGTCATTTTTGTCATTTTTGTCATTTTTGTCATTTTTGTAATTTTTGTCATTTTTGTTATTTTTGTCATTTTTGTCATTTTTGTCATTTTTGTCATTTTTGTCATTTTTGTCATTTTTGTCATTTTTGTCATTTTTGTCATTTTTGTCATTTTTGTCATTTTTGTCATTTTTCTAATTTTTGTCATTTTTGTCATTTTTGTCATTTTTGTCATGTTTGTCATTTTTGTCATTTTTGTCATTTTTGTCATTTTTGTAATTTTTGTCATTTTTGTCATTTTTGTCGTTTTTGTCAATTTTGTCTTTTTTGTCATTTTTATCATTTTTTTTTATTATTTTATCTGTCATTTTTGTCAATTTTGTCATTTTTGTAATATTTGTCATTATAGTCATTTTTGTCATATTTGTAATTTTTATTATTATTTTTTTGTTATTTTCGTCATATTTGTCATTTTTGTCATTTTTTGTAATTTTTGGTCATTTTTGTCATTTTTGTGTTTTTGAAATTTTTGTCATTAATGCCATTTTTGGTTTTTTTTTTGTCAGCTTTATCATTTTTATCATTTTTGTCATTTTTGTAATTTTTGTAATTTTTCGTACTTTTTATAATTTTGCGTATTGTCATTTTTGTCATTTTTCTTATTTTTGTCATTTTTCTATTTTTTTTCATTTGTGTCATTTTTGTCATTTTTGTCATTTTTGTCAATTTTGTCATTTTTGTCATTTTTATCATTTTTTTATTATTTTATTTGTCTTTTTTGTCATTTTTGTCACTTTTGTCATTTTTGTAATATATGTTCATTATAGTCATTTTTGTCATATTTGTAATTTTTATTATTATTTTTTTGTTATTTTTGTCATTTTTGTCATATTTGTCATTTTTGTCATTTTTGTCAATTTTGTCATTTTTGGCATTTCTGTCATTTTTTTCATTTTTGTCATTTTTGTCATTTTTGTCATTTTTGTCATTTTTGTCATTTTTGTCATTTTTGTCATTTTTGTCATTTTTGTCATTTTTGTCATTTTTGTCATTTTTGTCATTTTTGTCATTTTTGTCATTTTTGTCATTTTTGTCATTTTTGTCATTTTTGTCATTTTTGTCATTTTTGTCATTTTTGTCATTTTTGTCATTTTTGTCATTTTTGTCATTTTTGTCATTTTTGTCATTTTTGTCATTTTTGTCATTTTTGTCATTTTTGTCATTTTTGTCATTTTTGTCATTTTTGTCATTTTTGTCATTTTTGTCATTTTTGTCATTTTTGTCATTTTTGTCATTTTTGTCATTTTTGTCATTTTTGTCATTTTTGTCATTTTTGTCATTTTTGTCATTTTTGTCATTTTTGTCATTTTTGTCATTTTTGTCATTTTTGTCATTTTTGTCATTTTTGTCATTTTTGTCATTTTTGTCATTTTTGTCATTTTTGTCATTTTTGTCATTTTTGTCATTTTTGTCATTTTGTCATTTTGTCATTTTTTGTCATTTTTGTCATTTCTGTCATTTTTGTCATTTTTGTCATTTTTGTCATTTTTGTCATTTTTGTCATTTTTGTCATTTTTGTCATTTTTGTCATTTTTGTCATTTTTGTCATTTTTGTCATTTTTGTCATTTTTGTCATTTTTGTCATTTTTGTCATTTTTGTCATTTTTGTCATTTTTGTCATTTTTGTCATTTTTGTCATTTTTGTCATTTTTGTCATTTTTGTCATTTTTGTCATTTTTGTCATTTTTGTCATTTTTGTCATTTTTGTCATTTTTGTCATTTTTGTCATTTTTGTCATGTTTGTCATTTTTGTCATTTTTGTCATTTTTGTCATTTTTGTAATTTTTGTCATTTTTGTCATTTTTGTTATTTTTGTCATTTTTGTCATTTTTGTCATTTTTGTCATTTTTGTCATTTTTGTCATTTTTGTCATTTTTGTCATTTTTGTCATTTTTGTCATTTTTGTCATTTTTGTCATTTTTGTCATTTTTGTCATTTTTGTCATTTTTGTCATTTTTGTCATTTTTGTCATTTTTGTCATTTTTGTCATTTTTGTCATTTTTGTCATTTTTGTCATTTTTGTCATTTTTGTCATTTTTGTCATTTTTGTCATTTTTGTCATTTTTGTCATTTTTGTCATTTTTGTCATTTTTGTCATTTTTGTCATTTTTGTCATTTTTGTCATTTTTGTCATTTTTGTCATTTTTGTCATTTTTGTCATTTTTGTCATTTTTGTCATTTTTGTCATTTTTGTCATTTTTGTCATTTTTGTCATTTTTGTCATTTTTGTCATTTTTGTCATTTTTGTCATTTTTGTCATTTTTGTCATTTTTGTCATTTTTGTAATTTTTGTCATTTTTGTTATTTTTGTCATTTTTGTTATTTTTGTCATTTTTGTCATTTTTGTCATTTTTGTCATTTTTGTCATTTTTGTCATTTTTGTCATTTTTGTCATTTTTGTCATTTTTGTCATTTTTGTCATTTTTGTAATTTTTGTCATTTTTGTCATTTTTGTCGTTTTTGTCAATTTTGTCATTTTTGTCATTTTTATCATTTTTTTTTATTATTTTATCTGTCATTTTTGTCAATTTTGTCATTTTTGTAATATTTGTCATTATAGTCATTTTTGTCATATTTGTAATTTTTATTATTATTTTTTTGTTATTTTCGTCATATTTGTCATTTTTGTCATTTTTTGTAATTTTTGGTCATTTTTGTCATTTTTGTGTTTTTGAAATTTTTGTCATTAATGCCATTTTTGGTTTTTTTTTTGTCAGCTTTATCATTTTTATCATTTTTGTCATTTTTGTAATTTTTGTAATTTTTCGTACTTTTTATAATTTTGCGTATTGTCATTTTTGTCATTTTTCTTATTTTTGTCATTTTTCTATTTTTTTTCATTTGTGTCATTTTTGTCATTTTTGTCATTTTTGTCAATTTTGTCATTTTTGTCATTTTTATCATTTTTTTATTATTTTATTTGTCTTTTTTGTCATTTTTGTCACTTTTGTCATTTTTGTAATATATGTTCATTATAGTCATTTTTGTCATATTTGTAATTTTTATTATTATTTTTTTGTTATTTTTGTCATTTTTGTCATATTTGTCATTTTTGTCATTTTTGTCAATTTTGTCATTTTTGGCATTTCTGTCATTTTTTTCATTTTTGTCATTTTTGTCATTTTTGTCATTTTTGTCATTTTTGTCATTTTTGTCATTTTTGTCATTTTTGTCATTTTTGTCATTTTTGTCATTTTTGTCATTTTTGTCATTTTTGTCATTTTTGTCATTTTTGTCATTTTTGTCATTTTTGTCATTTTTGTCATTTTTGTCATTTTTGTCATTTTTGTCATTTTTGTCATTTTTGTCATTTTTGTCATTTTTGTCATTTTTGTCATTTTTGTCATTTTTGACATTTTTGTCATTTTTGTCATTTTTGTCATTTTTGTCATTTTTGTCATTTTTGTCATTTTTGTCATTTTTGTCATTTTTGTCATTTTTGTCATTTTTGTCATTTTTGTCATTTTTGTCATTTTTGTCGTTTTTGTCATTTTTGTCATTTTTGTCATTTCAGTCATTTTTGTCATTTTCATCATTTTTGTTATATTTTTCATTTTTGTTATTTTTGTCATTTTTGTCATTTGTGTAATTTTTGTCATTTTTGTCATTTTTGTCTTTTTTGTTATTTTCGACATTTTTGTCATTTTTGTCATTCTTGCTTTTTTTGTCATTTTTACCATTTTTGTCTATTTTGTCATTTTTGTTATTTTTGCATTTTTGTCATTTTTGTCATTTTTACCATTTATGTCATTTTTGTCATTTTTGTTATTTTTTCCAAATTTTGTCATTTTTGTCATTTTTGTCAATTTTGGCATTTTTATCAGTTTTGTCATTTTTGTCATTTTTGTCATTTTTGCCATTTTCGTCATTTTTGTTATATTTTTCATTTTTGTCATTTTTGTCATTTTCGTCATTTTTGTCATTTTTGTCATTTCTGTCATTTTTGTCATTTTTGTCATTTTTGTCATTTTTGTCATTTTTGTCATTTTTGTCATTTTTGTCATTTTTGTCATTTTTGTCATTTTTGTCATTTTTGTCATTTTTGTCATTTTTGTCATTTTTGTCATTTTTGTCATTTTTGTCATTTTTGTCATTTTTGTCATTTTTATTATTTTTGTAATTTTTTGTCATTTTTGTCAGTTTTGTCATTCTTACCATTTTTGTCATTTTTGTGAATTTTTTCATTTTTCTCATTTTTGGCAATTTTGTCATTTTTGTCAGTTTTGTCAGTTTTGTCATTTTTGTCATTTTTGTCATTTTTGTCAATTTTTGTCAACTTTTCATTTTTGTCATTTTTGTTATTTTTGCCATTTTGGACATTTTAGTAATTTTTGGCATTTTTGTCATTTTTATCAGTTTATCATTTCGCTTTTGTATTTTTTTTAAATTTTATTTCCTTTTCGGCAATCAATGGAATCTTTGTCTTCTTTATTATTTTTTTTTCATTTTTGTCATATTTTTAAATTCTGTCGTGATTTTTTTATTCCTTTTGGTCATTTTTTATTTTTCTTTTAATTTGTTATTATTGGAATTTTTGTTGCTTTTGCATTTTTTGTATTTTGTTTTTGATTTTTTTGTTATTATTTAAAATTTTTATAATTTTTTCAAAATATTTTGCTATTTTTTGTTATTTTTATCATTATTGCCATTTTAGTATTTTTTTTATTTTGGTCGTTTTGCCATTTTTATAATTTGTTGTCAATTTTTAAAATTTTGTCTTGAATTTGATTTTTTCTATTCCTGTAACTTTTTCATTTCTCTAATTTTTGTCATTTGTCTTTTTTTATTTTTTTGTTAATTTTCTTACAACTGTATTTTTTTCCCCTTTTTGTCAATTTTGTTATTTTGTTACTTTGGTCATAAGTATTTTTTTCTTTTTTTTGTCTTATTTTCAACTTTTGTAATTTTTTTAATTTTTCTGATTTTTTATCTTTTGTTCTTTTTTTGTAATTTTTTCGAAATATTTTGTTATTTTTATCATAATTGCCATTCTTGTCCTTTTGGTCTTTTAATTTTTTGTCTTATTTATAATACTTGTCGTTTTTGCCAGTTTTTTTTTCTCATTTTTGTGATTTTTAATTTTGTCATAATTTTTATTTCTATCACTTTTGTAACTTTTTTATTTCTGTGATTTCTGTCGTTTTTCTCACCTTTTTTTGTAATTTTTGTTACAACTGTTTTTTTCCTTTTTGTTATTTTTTTTTTTTAGTTTGCCACTTCAGTCACTTTGGTCATATTCTTAATTTTTTTTTATCACTTTTGTCGCTTTTGTATTTTTTTTGTACTTTTTTTAAATCTTTTTGCAGTTTTTGTAAATTTTATTTTTTTTTAATTCGAAACATCTTGTTATTTTTTGTTATTTTTATTATTTTTTCCATGTTTATAAAATTTGTCATTTAAATCATTTTTGTTATTCTTGTCGTTTTTACCATTTTTGTAATTTTCATCAGTTTCTTCACTTTTTTATTTTTGTCATTTCTGTTAATTGAATCATTTTTGTAATTTTTTTAATTTTTGTCATTTTTGACAGTATTGTTATTTTTTCGTTTTTGAATTTTTTGTCTCTTCTGTCATTTTTAAATATCTGTATTTTTTGACATTTTTGTATTTTTTAAAAAAAGTTTCTAATTTATGTTATTTATGTCTTTTGTTTTTTTTCTGTTATTTTGTTATTTTTGTAATGATTGTTTTTTCCAAATTGTTATCAATTATGTGGTTTCTGTCATTTTTAGAATTTTTAAATTTGTTATTATTGAAATTTTTGTCAATTTTGCCAATTTTGTCATTTGTTTTTTATTTATGTCATATCATGTCATGTCATTTTTTATGTTTGTCAATTTTGTCATTATTGTAATTTTTTGCATTTTTGTCACTTTTAATTTTTGGAATTTTTGTAGTTTTTTGTCCTTTTTGTAATTTTTGCCATTTTTGCAACTTTTGTAACCTTTTTCATTTTTGTATATTTTGGCATTGTTTTCATTTATGTTATCATTTTAAAATTCTTCCTTTTTGTCGTTTTTTTTTAAATTTTGGTAATTTTTGTCATATTTGTCCATTTTATGAGTTTTCTCGTTGGTGTTAAATTCATTGAAAGGTCTTGTGTGAGTTTTTCATTCTATTTTTTGGAATTTTAAATTATGTTAAAAGTAAATTAAAACCCTAGTGAAAAATCAAGTTTGAGTTGCCTTATCATTATTCAGACATGTGGTTTGGAGTGAGTTGTGATTTTTTCTACAAGCCAATTGTAATTTACTAGAACTTAAGCTTCGGAAAACTACGAAAAAAGCATCCCAGAAATTCGCTGTTGGCAAAAATTTTCATTTTCGAAATAACGCCAGATTTTGACGTTTTATTAATTTAAGAGTCATTCGGCATAAAACTCAAAATTTCTTTTTCCTGGATTTCATCCTTCATCCCGGCCCACCAGCAAAATGTATTCAACCCTAACATCTACTTATTTAAACATAACACCTAAAACCTTTCGATATCGCATTCCTCACCAGCTCCCTGAAGCAAAACATTTTGATTACATTAAAAAAGAACAAAAATAATAAGGAAAAGTTTCGTTAGTTTATTGTTATTAGTTTTTCATATGCTGCTAAAAGCGAATAAGCTTTTGATTTCTGTTCTGGAAAATTGCTTTAATTTTAAGATTTATAAAAAAGGTGTTTTGCCGAAACCCGGGATTGAACCGGGGACATTTAGATCTTCAGTCTAACGCTCTCCCAACTGAGCTATTTCGGCTGTGATATTAGCACGCTCAATGTTTAAATCCATCAAATGGGGGTTTCTTTCTCTCGCGATCGTAAGTAGAACACGCGCTCCACGGAGTTTAATCGAAATCTTTTTCGTTTAATTGACATTGAAAAAAAAAATAAAATAAATTAATTGCGGAATGCACAGATTCGTGTGTGCATCCCCTGGAACGAGGAGTTCTGTTGCTTATCTCGTGTGGGAAGCGCGATAAGAATGTGTTTGTTTTTTTTTTCATAAGGGTTACATTTTGCTGCCCCTGACCAGGCGAGCAGACTTTTTCATCAGATGGATCAGGGAATCGGGGAGTTCTAAATTTGAGTTCCAGCTGCGTAGTGAATACACTGGTCGATCTTGGCCTGATAGACAACCGGGACCGCTTGTTTACAACCGTAACCTCCGAGCTTGTGGATGGCCGCATGATCGAGACAATCGATGATTCCATCGCCGTTGCAATCCTGAAAGCAAGGAAATATTATTTGTTGTCAGAAGGTATAGGAATAAAATCGGAGCCAACAGGTCATTGAACATCGCCCAATGAATCGCCGTGCCTAGGGCAGATATTGAACTGGTTTTCTTGACTGGAGCGAGAATCTAAACTCAGAAAAAAAGATCACAAACCAGCCGGACTGGAACCGGTCTTCTAGAGATGATGGGCAATGGGTACTTTTCAAAGGATGAGATATAATTTACGGCTTCAACGGTGTCATCATGGTCAAGGACGTCGTTTAATTGGCTGAAGCCGAAGGAAGGTAATGCGAAATATTGCTTATACGATGATCAAGGACGTCTTACCTGGCCAAACTTCCTCATGTATCCCTGGACGGTTTGGGCGGCACACTGGGGATCATTGGCACAGTTGGCGTAAGCTGGAAGTAAAGAGAAAAAAATGTTATTTTTTTTTAATTTGATATATGATTCAAAATTTTAAACCCGGATCTACAGTTAAGAATTCTAAAATTTAGATTTCAGATTATCGATTTCTTCTGGAATTTTAACTGAAATCGTGGAATTACTTTCTAAATTTTACAGAAAAAACATTAATTCCATTCGCAGGACTGTGAATTTCAAGATCCGAGTTCCTAACCCCGAATTGAGCATTCGGAGTCAAGCCTATGAATGTATGTGGATGTGCCTTTGTGTCACAAAAAAACATATTTCAAAGTTTTCATTAAAATTATCATATCCATTTTTCAATTTTCGAATGGACTCGGCTTATCAATTTAATTTAGATTTCGATCTTAAATTTTCATTTCACAATTTTCGAGTTTTTTGATTTATATTTTTTCTATTCACCGAAATTTCGAAATTTCAATTTTTTTTTTGGAAGAATGGTGTAACGTAGGCTATGGGGAAAGGGGGACCACTCTAAATATCTCAGCTGTGTGTTGAGATAAAATTCTCAATGCAACTGTCATCGTCGTCACTTTTCGTAAGCATATATTTCTATACATGGCCGTAGGAACCGGAAAGGGTGGGGGGGGGGGGGGGGGGGTATAGGATAAGGTGTGGTAGCTTAGCCCCCCATGAGGGTCGATCAAAAGCAAGCGAGGTTTTCTACTTTACACTAAAAGTTTGTTCTTTTTATCGAATATTGATAATAGAGTAAGGTTGTTCGACAATCTCGACTTAGAACTAAGGGGCCGTTCACTAATTACGTAAGCACGATTTTGGAAATTTTCAACCCCCCCCCCCTGGTAAGACAAAGTAAGATTTTTCGAAACCCCCCCACCCTCCCTAGTAAGATCTTACGTTTTTTATTCTTTGAGAAATTGACACCTTTATTTTTCAAAAATAGCTTGAAATTATTAAAAATGTGACATACATGCTTCAAAGCAAAGCACTTTTGAAAAAAATTAAAAAACTTTATTTGAAAAGCACAATCTATACAAAAAACAGATGAAATGTCATAAGGGGGCATCCATAAATTACGTAACTCACCTAGGGGGGGAGGGAGTAAGCTCGAGCGTTACGAATCGTGACATAGGGGAGGGGGGGAGGTATACTCATCGTTACGTAACGATTTTTTCCTTAAAAATTTCAGTTTAATTGCAGCTTTTTAGATGTCATGCATTTTTTTGCAGAATAATAAGCAAACCAAAATCAGCTTAAAATTTGTGAACTTCAACAAGGTTGAAACTGGTTTGTAACCTTTCCTTTTTAAAGATTCTGAGATAGACTCCATAAAATGTGCATTGGATATTCGTGAAATAAACGATGAACCCGAATATCAGGTACATTTACTCCCAAGAACTCAATTCAATCTTAAAACGGAAATTTTATTATTTTTTCTCAATTGAGTCTAAAAATGCAATTTTGATTATTCCGACGAATATTGCTAAGTGAAGTATATTTTGCATAACAAGTAATGCACCTTGAACAAAATAAAGTAAACAAGGTAGATCATCAGTTAACAAGCACAGAACAATTCGTAATAAGGCCATTAATTTATTTCATCAGAGAGTTATCATCAATGAGTACTAAGAAGCGATTTGGATAGATATTAATTCCGTTTTGAAGAACGTTACAAAAATGTATGTTAAACTATTTTTTTGCTTTCGAAAATCAGTATTTAAAACATGAGAAAATGGGGGGGGGGGGGGGTCATTTTCAGCGTTACGTAATTTTCATAGGGGGGTACGTCGAAACGTTACGATTTGTGACATACGGGGGGGGAGGGGGTCAAAATGGTGCATTTTTTGCGTTACGTAATTTATGGATGACGCCTAAACTATTAAAGAAAACATTATTCAAGACGTAACATGTTTGGGGTAACAATAATTTTCAATAAATTTCCAAAATCGAATAAACAATATAAAATTGAAATTCCGGTTTCAAAAAGAGTGATTCTGATTTTTTTTTCTTTTTCCAGGATTTTAATCTTCGCGAATGATTCTATTCTAAAACTATATTCTATATAGTTTTTGTTTCATATTCAGATTAGAAGTTCATATGTTAGAAGTTCAAGAACTTTATTCTTATGCAAAATTCAAACTTAACAAAGCTTCAAAATGGCGAAAGGCTCATCATTCGAAATTTTTATTTTGCATTTAGATTTGCAAATCGGATTAAAAATACATAATTTAAATAAAGAATGATCATTGAAGCCCAAAACATCTGAATTTCAACTAAAGATTCATGATTCAGGGCTCCTAAACTGATTCCAATTCTTGGCTCATACACTGCCGGCCTTATCTCAGCCATCCTATGACATATTGCAATTCTTATGATCTCATTCAAGAGATCATGAGTAAAACCTTCTTTGTATGTTTTTGACAAAATGGTAATGTTGAGCTTACATAACTTAAATCTAGCTTAAAGTTGGGACATTTTTCCAAAAACTATTCTTAAAATTTAAACCCGATCATCTCAGGGTGGGGTGGACTAAATTTCGGAATTCGAGTTGCATTCGAATCCTTTTTTATACTTATACGTCACAACAAATTTACATGTTTTTTTGAACAGTCGAACTATTTGGTAAAAATCATCAAAAAATGGTCAAACTTTAGCCAAAGATTTAATGAAGTTAGTCTTCAGAAATATTTCAACTAAATATCCATTAAGCAAGTTCAACTCATTGGCCTTCAAATTAGTTAACCAGATAAACAAAACGATATTTGATAACAAAGAATGATCCCAAACTTTTGGCCGTTTCACCATACTGCGGGGTGATCCCAAACTGTTGGACGATAACTTGAGTAGATACATATCTACTTTATAAATTTTAAGTACATTGCAAATTTTTTGCACAAAATTAAATAAATATATTTTGATAAGTATAAAAAATGGATTCGAATGCAACTCGAATTTCGAAATTTAGTCCACCCCACCCTGAAATGATCGGGTTTGAATTTTAAGTTCAGTTTTTGGAAAATGTTATGTAAAGTTTAAGTTTATTAACATTTTGTCGAAAACATACAAAGAAGGTTTTGCTTACGATCTCTTGAATGAGATCATAAGAATTGCAAAATGTCATAAGATGGCTGAGATAAGGCCGATCAAAATTTTCATGTTTTGTAGGGGTGATCCCAAGCTTTTAGCCGGCAGTGAATTTCTAAATTTAGATACCGTTTTTATGTACATTTGAGAAAAAATATTGAAATTTTGAGTTTAGGTTTAAAATTTAGATTTAGATTTAGCTCGAAAATTAGTTCACCTTCAAAATAAAATTCTCAAGGTGGCTATTTCGGTGAAGAATTGCTGATTGTTAGTTCGATTTTAATATTTAACCAAAGTCAGTTCGTTTGCACAATTCACCTGATAATTGACAAAAATTCAGTAGAATGTGAATTTATTTTGCAGTTTTTTCTTATGAAAAATTTATTTAAAAAAAAACATTCACAGGAATTGATTTTTAATGAAAATAATTGATGATAAAAAAATGTGTATCTTCTCTTAAAGAAATTGCAGGGAATTCCATTTGTTTTGGCGTATTGTTCAACATTATTAATATTGTAGTTTTTTTAAACCCAGATTTCAAACTAATATCTTTAACTAGGATAGAGTTTGCAGGAATCCGATTTGAACCGTAAAATTTCAATCTTTTAATTCAACTTTTGAAAATGGTTTTTTTTTTAGATTTTTTTTCGAAATTGAAGGTTTTCTAAAAAAAAATTTGTAAGTTCAATTTAAATAAACAAAATTAAGCTGGCCTGATTACCAGGTTTTACCCAGACTTTCCCGGAAATTTAGTTAAATAAAATGGGAAAGGTTCTCCCCGGCCGTGTGCCAAAATTTTGTTTAAAAATATCCTGATTTTTTTCGGATTAATTCACAGTTTTTTGGAAAATCAAACAAAAAATTCAAATTACATCATTATGATTCTAAAATTTTCTCGCTCAAGATTGAAATTTTTCAAGCTTGATTTAGTAAAATGAACATAAACGATTTTTGAGATCCTGAAATACGATTCAAAATCTGGTTATGTTTTTCGATGAAAAAATAATGATAAAAATGTTTTTTTCTTGATTTTTGTTGAATAGTTTCTCGGATTTTGGTCTGAATATTTCGAAATAGAATGCACGATTTTGCCAGGTTTTAAATAAAATGTCCGGGATTTGCCCGGCCTGGATATGTGCTGAAGAACTTCTGGCAAACTTAAGCTAAGTTCACCAGATTTTGACGCAAACCTTAAGATTTCAACCATAGCACAATGGGGAAAAAAAGGTATAAACCACGAAGAAAGTCAACATCTTCCCTCCTACACGAAACAAATCTATGAAAAAATACTTTCTCTTAGTGAAAATGTCCGGAAAATCGATTGGATGTAGTTTTAGACGCCACACGAGCAGTTGTGTACCTTTTCAACCCCTAATTCCCCTATATTTTGTAAACAATCTATAAAAAAAATTAAATTAAAATTTAAAATTTTGAACAAAAACAGACCTATCTTGTGCGATTTTTTCTGGAGAATTCAATGAAGTCTTTTTGAGCCATCGCACGCTTTGGAAAATGGAGTTCTGATTGTTTTACTCTCAATTCACTTACATTTTGGAAATAGTTTAAAAAGAATTATAGACGAAGATCAATAGGTTTTAGGAAAAGGTATATTTTGAACATGTAGTCCAAGTCTATCACAGCCAGCCTTATTACTAATCTTCTGATTTCACTTTCTTATTACGAAATAGGAATTTCAACATCCAAAACATAAAATTTTAACTTTAATTCCAGAACCCTGCATTTGAAATGCGAAATTCGAAGTTCGAATGATATTGGAAATAACTTATTTCCAATTCTTTATTTGAAATTCAAAATTGTAAACTCGTTATTTGGGATTAGAAATTCGAAATATGTACCTACGACATTCGAAATTCAATATTCGAAACTTGAAAATCAAAATTCAAACTTCGTAGATCGATTCAAATTAATTTTTTCTCATTAAAAATTCCTCTTTCAGATTTTGGGTTTTAATTCTATACACTCAAAGAAATCTTGGTTTTTGAACCAGAAAACAATTGATTTTGTTTAAAAAAAATTGTATTGAAACAAACTTTTTTTTATTTGACACAATGTATTATGAGTTTGATTCTAAAAAAAAACTTTTGAAACAAAGTATTTATTCTTTGAATTTAAAAAATACTTTGAATCAAAGAATTTGTTTTAATTTCAAAGGTGAAAAATTCTTGAAATAAAGGAAAAAAGATTAGAAACAAATTGTTTTTTATTTGTTCCAGAATCAAAGTAATTTTCCTTTGTTTGGCTACTAAATAAAGGAAAATTCCTTTGTCCTTAAAAACTTTTTCACTGCGTGTAGATTTTCCATTTTTCCATCAATTTTTTTATGTTTTGGAATCTCAAGATACAAAACTCTATAATGCAAAATCCTATGAGGCTTGAAGTTCGAAGTTCGGAATTCGATTTGAGAATTTGGATTTGGTTTTTCAATTTTAGTTTCTTGATTCTGGATTTTAGATTTTCGGGATTTCCGATTTTAGAATTTAGATTTTTCGATTTTCGATGTTCAAATTTCAGATTTTTCTTTTTTCGATTTTAGGATTTCGGGTTTTCTGATTTTTAAGTTAATATTTTTCATTAAGGATTTTCTGATTTATTGATTTTTGATCTGAAATTCATATAGATTTTTACAATTTCCATTATTTCGATCGTGTGATTTCCGATTTCCGATTTTTCTCTTTAATTTTCGGATTTTAGAAGCAATTTATAATGGTATAGAAAAAGATTTTTGATCCTCAATTATCAATTTGTTTGTATATTTCTTTAATCGCCATGATTATTTACAACATATTTTTTTTTGTGATGATAAATTAAAAATGTTAAATTTACAAATGACATTTGTTCTAGATTTATCTGATTTTCAACTCTTTTCATGTCAAATTTATTACTCGACCCCAAATGACAAAATTCAAATTATTGTTTCCTTTGGGTTTATAATCAAAAATTACGTGCTTCGGAATTTCAGTTCCGAATGTTCCATTTCAAAATTTTACAAATTCGAAATATTTGTTTTAATACAATTTTTATTTCGGTTTTGACATTTAAACTTCCTTTCGATGTTGGTATTTCGATATTTTATACCGTACATCATATTTCGTATTTTGTATTTCATATTTCTTATAACGTAAATATTTCTTATTTCGCATTTCGTCTCTCGTATTGCGTATTTCTACTTCGCATCTCTTTTTTCGTATTTCGTATTTCATTTTTCTTATTTCGTATTTCGTATCTTGTATTTTGTATTTCGTATTTCGTATTTCGTATTTCGTATTTCGTATTTCGTATTTCGTATTTCGTATTTCGTATTTCGTATTTCGTATTTCGTATTTCGTATTTCGTATTTCGTATTTCGTATTTCGTATTTCGTATTTCGTATTTCGTATTTCGTATTTCGTATTTCGTATTTCGTATTTCGTATTTCATATTTCGTATTTCGTGTCTTTTACTCTTTTCGCATTACGTTTTTAACTTCGTATCAATTGAATTCAAACTTCAACATCAAAAATTTCTAATACATACCATAAACTGGAGTAACTTTGATCAACACGAAATTTTTGCAGATAATCATCATTAGCTAAGTCTGCAGTTGAAATATCTGAAAACTGTTTGTAGTTGATGATTTTTTATAATACTTAAAATGTAATTTTAAACTTTGAAAATATTTCTTTTTTCGAAGCCTTACAAACAAACACCTCTCCCGATGAAATGATAACATTTAGAGGCAAATGGGTTATTTTATGTAAAAGTTTGACTTTTTTACTTTGTATAGGTATAGTTTTGGTGTTATTTTTATGGTCATTCTGTGATAATTTATGGATGTTAAAAAAACGGACCTTTTCTATGAGAAAGCCTGTATAGAACAAATGGCTAAAAACCCTATCAAATGTATGAAGTATGAAGAAAAAAACAACATGGAAACAGCGGGAGGACCTAGGAAATTGCATAAAGGTAAAATTTCATTTGTTTTTGAGGCCCAAAAATATTGAGAAATGTTTATAATTTTTGCCCCTAAATGTATGCAGCAACATTGTGCGTCTTTTGAGTGTAGTTATTTTTTAAGGAAAACATTGAAAAATTCTATTGAGTCCAAACAAAAATTACTGTTATTGATGTTCTAAGCCTTTTTGTGCTAAAATGGCATCAAAACAATAATTTTGAAGATGTCGAGATACGTAAAAACCATAGTGATCAAAGTTACCCCGAAACTCGAAGTCTGGTTTTGTAACAAACATTTAGTTGTAGCAACTAATGTCGTTTGAATATTCTACTATCAATGATCATGGTTTTTACTCCTTACCTCAGTAAGTATTTTAAAACTTTTGAATGTTACAAAAAAGCAACCTCTCCCAAAATATTCGATAATGAATTAAAAAACTGATCAATGTTCCCCCAGTTCACGGTTCCAATTCCGAGGCGAGATTTTAATACTTTAAAGTTTTGGATTAAAAATGACGAGTTTGATAATTGTTTTGATAATTAAATTGTTGAGAAAAAAATATAACCTTAGTTAAATCTTTCCATATTTGTACATACATCTGGCAGTTGAAATTTTGTTATGATGATTTAGGGGTAAAAAGCTATAAATTTCCGATACAAAATTTTGAATAGGATATACACTAAATCAATTTAAATAGACGTATGTACTGTACCCCCTTTTTCACAGTACTTATCAAATCTAGGAATTTACCCGTTAATAACCGCTCTCCTAACGAATCGATAATTGTGTAATAAAACACCCTTTCACATGTCACACGTGAGAACCGGTCACGATTTGTCGGTTAGCCAGAAGAAGCATTCATTAATATGAACCTACAATCGACGTGACACGAACGACGTGACGCTGCCGATCGTAACCTAATCGCTATAATCAATCCGGTGGCAGCGACGTCTGTAATATTTATGGAACATCTAGCCAGAATGTGATACATTCTCTATACTGACGTAGGTACCGATTAAGGTCCTTGGTAATGTTTATTTTTGTTTGCTCAACATTCACTTGATGATGGGCGATCAAACAACAGTTTGACCACTTTGATTTGATTGTGGGTAATTGTTGATGGCGGTACACTTACAGGATGGGGTGTTGAGCACAGTGGGTTTAGTTGTTTAAAAAAAAATGAAATGCTAACTCTACGACTTGGAAGAGAGTTCATGAAATTTTGCTAAGGGAAAAAAGGGCTTGTACATACAAATCCAAATATCTCGGACTGCATAATATACAGTGCTTGTTTTTTCTAAATAATATTGAAGAATCATAGTACACAATAAAGTTACTAATCTTAGTAAAGGACGAATAAAACATGATAAATCTCAAGTGCTCTAGAGACTAATATTGATCATTGGCTTCCCAGAAGGTCACATCCAATTTTAAGCAACATCTTTCTACAGGAAAAGGTTCACCCAAAAGAATTTAGAAATTATTTGTACTGGATTTTTCACGTAAACTATAATTTTCTTGCATCATCTCGTTTCTACGTGAATCTTTAGTAGCTACAGTGTTTCAAGTGCGTCCAGGTAGTAACTACAGTAGCTCCACATAACTGCCACATAAACTTCACGTAAAATCTAAGTGGATGCTTCAAATCGATTTCGAGAATTGTTTTTATTCAAAATCTTATAAGGAAAGATTAGTTTGGTGACTTTGTTCGTTCTGTTTGAGAAAGTTGTGATACACTGACCTAGGACTACACTGAAAACTGCGATTTCTGTCTGATGCATCAGGAATATTTGGAAGATGAGTGGTCACAATATTCGGGATTCGAATAGATTAACCGTTGGCAGAACCAAATTTGTGACCAATGAATTGTTTTATTTTCTCAGGCCACGGAACATTCCTTCACGGTAGCTTGTTATTAGGTTTCCAAACATCTTGAAGAACCAAGTAAATCCGAGTGTCTTCCAGGGATTAAAAGGATACGAATTCTCGACTGATTCGAGAAAAGTAGTTTATTTACTTTTCAGGAAATTCATTTTTATTTATTCAACTTTTTGTATACTTCTACAGGGGGACCCAATCGAAACAGGCCAAGACTGGGGATTGTTGCAGATTTTTTGTAACAAAGTTTGATTCTGTTTCTGTTGAGCAACAAGTTTAAAATAAACTTTCTTTAAAAAGAAATTTTGTTTTCTTAATCAAAATAAAAAGAAAAGTTGATGATCATTCTACAGCGATTCTTATAGGAGCGCGTTTACATATTTATTTCGTAGCATCTACGTGAAAATCAATTGGATAAAAATTATGTAGTTTTTCACGTAAGATGAGTACAAATTTTTTTCATTACTTCTATTTTTTCATTATAACATTGTTTGAATTATAAAAGGAGAGGTGTGGCAACTCTGCTTGGTGGTGAACGCGTTTCTTTTCGACTTAAATTTGAAGTAGTTTTTCTCCACTTAGAGCGACTTTAAGGAGGTGTTATTTTGTGATATCGGTTAATTGAGTGATCGTGTTTCTTTTAAACGTAAAGTTGACGAATGGAATGTGATAAATTTCGTGTAATTTGTGATCGAAGTTGTTCAATTTGGGTCTGTTGATGACGAGATGATGCTTTCAAAGCATCGAAAAATTGAGTTGGAAATAAATGGAGATGGCGCTGAGTTAGTTTTATCCAGAGGTTCTGTTCCTTGCTAACGTTAGGGTTACGTATGTGCAAGATCAAAATTCCAAATGATACATCGATGGATAAAACGGAATGCGCCATACAAGATAAGTACATTTTGGAATTAAGTTTAATAACTTTATTAGTAATTGTTTTGATAAAATTATATTTATTTTTTAATGCATAACCTAGTATATTTTTTAACGTATTCGCGTTACATTGGTTTAAAATTTCTGTCGATAGTCATCAAAAATATTTTACAAGAATTGATGTTGCAAATCTAATACAATTGTTAGTTCTTATTTCCATGCTAGCCTCGGTGGAAATATATAACATCTTTTTCAATACGTATTTATTTCGGAGAAGACTGGTAGCCCTAGAGCTGATTTTAGCATAGAAAATTTCCAGCTCTTAAAATTATTACTGCCATCTGTCGGGTAAAATATTTTTTTATTATCTGTTAGTGTATGATAACCAGTGATGGCCGGCCAGACATTCTGGAAATGAAATGTGTTATCCTATCTCGTTCACTCATGATGATTCCGCAATCGTAGTTGGCTGGGATATTTGTTATTTTTCCCTCCTTCAGAGCTCCTACCTTTGTATCAGTTCTCAGTCATAAACAGGTAAATGTTAAACTGCAAGGAAAAATTACTTTTGAGTTTGAGTTTTTGAAGAAAATGATTAAAAATAGTGTTAATGTTCTATTTACTATTGAGAAGAAAATTAAAGATAATGGATGTAACGCGCGTTACGTGGGAAAAAGTTGAATGGTAGCTGTTGAATGCAACATTGTATGTGGCATGGAGTCAGCATGACGACAGGAGATTTTCTTATTGGATTTTTGACAGTGAAAATGTTTGTCGTTGATCGAAGTTGAATATTGAGCTATGTATATAGTTGCTTTTCTCGTCAACCAGGGTTTTTAGTAATTGTAATTGTAACAGTAATTTGTAATGTTGACTAAAATAATATATTTTGTTTAGAGGGTGATGAGGGTGATTTGTGTGTAGTTGATTTCATTTGGCGTTTCTAGGGGACCAAATATTGTTTTTTTGGGTTACCTTATGTTATAACCCGAAGCTTCTTGCTATCTGGAAGACGATAAAACAAAAAAAAAATGTTGGAACTAATTGAAAGATGTAAGCTATTAATGTTTAACACATTTGAAGCAGTAATGTTCAGATAGGATAGTGAGATAATGCACATCATTGCCATTTTCATTCAATATTGCAGATTTTTTTTCTGATATGTATGATTCTCGGCTTGAATAACAAAATTATTATTAATTAATTTGTTTATTAAAAATGAGAGTACAAAATATGTAAATTGAAAATCTTAAACTGTAAAACACAATTAAATTTAAAATTTCGGGAGCAACCTTAATAAGCAAATATACAATGATCGAACATAGTTAAGCAAAAAAAAAATTAAATAATGAGTTCAATCTATAGCTTGTTAAATCAGAATAAAATCAAGTTTTATAACTAAAACCAGAACCTCAACAATTTACTTTCAGAATGGATATCAACTCATGTTTTAAATATTCTTAACAAAAATATTTAATTTGTGATTTGGACGCTAATGATTTGTTTAAAATTTCAAACTAAAATTAAAATAACACGTTGCTAGGCATAATGATCATTTGATTATGAAAATTTTTGACGTTTCTATCATTAATATATTGTGTAGATTGAGAGAAAAAGTTAAAGTTCTGATTTTTGCGTCTCGTTTATTTTTCATATTTTTTTTTCACAAATTATACTATTTGATTCAAGATTGTAACAGTATTTCGAAAATGTGAAATGTTTATTAATGCTAAAACTACAGATTCTTTTACGGCAATCGCAGACATTTTTTTGTTTTAATTATTCAATTAGTTCTCAGGTATCACGATAAACCGATAAATACACTGTCTTTAGAACTACGCCTTTAAATTTAAAATCTAAGATTGCAAATTAAAATAACACATTGACAGGTGAGCAATTGGAGAATTAATTGCACTAGTATGACACAAGAAGGAGTTTTATTAAAGCTAAGCAAGAAGTTGAACTTTTAGAAGCATGACAGTGTTCAATATGCAAATAACCTAGTACAACGACAATCAAGAAACAAAATTTATTTCATATTAATGTTTATCAAAAGCAAAATACCATCGCAATAATGATAATTTTTAGAGTTCAGTCAATAAAGTATCAGACATGAGAAGTTTTCACGATTAAATTTCCAAAAAAGATGTATCGGAAATCATTCGAAAAACGAAGAAATGTGGTAATAATTTAGGGTTTCAGTTGAAAATTTCCATCAAATAATAGTGTCAAGAATAGGAAAAAATTAAATCGCACTGGTCAAAAGTGTGTCCTGATCTTATCCTTCCACCCACTTTCCAAAACAAATTTTTTTGCTAGGATGCAGAGGTGACCTCGGTCCTAAAGCACAAATTTATTTCTTTCATCCCCTTCTCTTTCTTCTAATCTATCCATTGACTACTAGGACGTGGCCGGCGCCGTTATTGACGTCTAAAGAGAGAGCATCAGTTTTGTGCAGTGTGAATGAGTTGCTAGTCCCAAGCACCATTCATTTGACCTCTGAACAAAATTTATGGCCTCGGTCAATCACGGAGTAGCAACCATTGGCGATGTGGAATTCATTCTACTGAGCCACGCCTGCGATCATGGTTTTCGAAATGCATTTGATTAAAAAAGAGAGTCATACAATAATGTCAACTTAATATTAAAAGAAACAAACTCGTTCAGTGAAAATCATTTTGTAATAATTGATAAAGAAGCATTTCGGGTTCAATGATTCAGGTGGATGTGAGTAGTCAATCAAGCTAAGCTAAGCTAAGCTAAGCTATAACATTGTTTGAATTATAAAAGCTATAAATGCTTTAAAATTTGTGTTGAATTTTCATTAAAAAAATGATAGTAAGTTTTTATCAAAGAAGCATTTTATAATAGAAGAAAGTGTAAGCATTTTGTTTACATTAGAATTGGATTAACGCTCAAAACGCTTGTCCAAAGTGTTTCTTAATCATATCCTTCTACCCACCCTCCTAAAACCAAATTATTTGCTAGGATGCAGAGGTAACCTTGGTCCTAAAGCACGAATTCCTTTCTTTCATCCCCTTCTTCCTATCCATTGACTACTAGGGTGTGGCCGGCGCCGTTATTGATGTTCAAAGAGAGAGCATCAGTTTGGTACATTTAGAATGAGCTGCTAATCCCAAGCGCCTTTCTTTTGACCTCTGTGTAAAATTAGTGGCCTCGATCAATCACGGAGTAGCAACCATTAGTGACGAGGAACTTGTTCTATCGAACCACACCAACGATCGTGGATTGGGAAATATTTTTTTTTTCATTGCCAATTCTTCTTCTTCTTCTTTTTCTTCTTATTCTTCTCACATCAGTATGGCCAAAACTTGTGTGCATCCTGGAAAATGAAATACTTGCGGTCCTCATTTTTCTTTTCAACATAGTATCTGATACATAGAACATGCATTGCAGATACTACTACGGCCAGGCCAACCATGTGATGGAAAACGCAAAAGATACGGGAACAAGGGAGGAATGAAGCTGCCAAACGCTTTATATCAGGCATGTCAAACTCGTTTAAGTGTGCGGGCCGCATTAAAAATTTTCTATGACGTAGAGGGCCGCAGCCAAAATTAGTTAAATCGGTACATTCAGCTTTAGTTTTTTTGCAGTAATATTTTACATAAAAATCAGTGGTATTTTTTTTTGACAATTTAAGACGGAGGTACGCGGGCCGCGGGCCGCATGCGGCCCGCGAACCCCCAGTTTGACATGCCTGCTTTATATGATTTCATCAGATATATCATATGATTTTTTAGGGTTATGGTGTTTGTGATTTTCTTTAAAGAATATAAATAAGCAAAAAAAAAAACAATAAAAAAATAAAAGTGGACGGGCTCACCAAATCAAAGAGAAACGATGATTACGGATGATGCAGGATGCATTCATAGCTTCAACTGCTGTAAAAGTTTCTGGGAATGTGGCTTGACTGGATCAGGGGATGTTGTGGAGTCTTCTCAGTTTGTTATCATCAGACTATCGACCGTACTGTTTCGCATCCAAACCCCGGATGT
Organism: Uranotaenia lowii; assembly: GCF_029784155.1. Classification (NCBI taxonomy): domain Eukaryota; kingdom Metazoa; phylum Arthropoda; class Insecta; order Diptera; family Culicidae; genus Uranotaenia; species Uranotaenia lowii. The sequence continues at coordinate 163,102,421 of NC_073692.1, read as the reverse complement.
AACAAAAGTGCGATGATAACAAACTGAGAAGACTATACATCGATAGATGCGTTTCTGAGTTAAAGGGAGTATATCTGAGCAATCACATATAATCTTTTTGTTCGTCCGCACTGCAAGTTTTCCCTTGTGGGGCGGACCACGCTTGGCCTACTAATGTGTGGTGGTAGATGCAACTCTATCTGTATCTACCGCTTCATAGTAGTAGGCCCGTGAGGAACAAAAATTTGATATGTGATGATATGCTTCTAAATAAATTCTATCCGCTCATTTTCAACATCTTTCATTTAATCTAACCTTCTATCCACCTATATAAAAACACTTCATAATCTTTAGATGTCCCTACTAAAAAGGACATCACTTTTCACCGCTAGGCCGATAAATTAAATCTACATATAGTATTATTTTAAAATTAATCATTTAACACAGTTTTTAAGCATTTTGGGTTCAACGATTTGAGGTGGATGTGAGTAGTCAAATAAGCTAACGGTACAAAATCTTCAATTCATACGCTTTAAATGTTAACTACCAAGAATGACGTCTGAAAACTTCACAGTTTTGAAATGTTTATTTAATTTTTAAAAAATTATTCACTGCAGTGCACAATATGCGTGGTTCTACGATGTATCTTTGTTCGACAAATGTATGCGCAGAGTTCAAAAATCTAATTTATTTTTATATATTCCTGGCTTTTCTCTCATGAATAAAATCCCGACATTTCCACGCTCTTCCCGAACGGCTAACAATCCTGAAATAAACGACTATAGATTGTAAAGTTTCTGAGAAAAAGTTACGTCATTATGAAATGAAGGAATTTAAGGAAATGATATGTTATTATATCGGGAAAAATAATACATAAATAATTTTCCCGGTTTTTATTTGAAATTTCCGGTTTTCCCGGTCCAATTTTCAATTCCCGATTTTCCCGGTTCGCTGGCCACCCTGGAATGGGATTTCGACACATTTCGCTCGTAAAAGGGAAACAAAATACAAGTATTTCAAATAACTTTTTGCTTCACAAGCCTATTGCTTTTTATGATGAGTTTTAAAATTTTGGGTTCTGACTTTCTTTGATTTCACTGAAAAATTCCGTGATTTTTTTCTGTGATGGTATTTCCATTAATTTCTTTGAAATGTCTCGAAAAATGAGGAATTTTTTTAACATTTGACTTGAGCAAAATCAGTTAACAGTACCAATCTATCATGTTTAGAAATTTCATTTATAGGTTTGAAAAAATATTATTTTTAATATACATTTTAAATTTAAATCCTGTGTTCTGTGACACAGATTCAGTAATGAAAATGTGCTTAAAATTATTTAAAATCATAGATTTTTTTGTGTGTATACTTATTTTTTGCCTTGAATTTCAATTTACACTTCAAGTGAAAATGAATATTTATTTTTTATTTATGTTAATGCCTTTGATAATCACCATACAGACATATCTTAAACTTAACACAACTTATGTTCTAAGACTACGAATAATATTTTTAAAGACATCTTTGGACTGGTTAAAATTAAAAACGCTTGACACTTCGTTAAAAACACGACAACAATTATACAAAGGGTGGTTTTGTGCAAAAACGGTGCGACTGAGTGGTATCCACAGAAAATTCTGTTGTCGAAGTCTTCTCGTTGGTGCGTGAATGTTGATGATTTGTAGCAGTTGAGGGCAGTCTATGTTATTCATTAACAGGTCAAAGACAAACATTCTTTGAATGTATGTCCGCCTGCAACGAAGGATTTCGAGGGATAGTAAAGTGCATCGCTCTACGTACGGTGGTAGTCTAACGGCATCATTCCATGGCAGTCGTCGGAGTGCATATCTTAAAAACTTCTTTTGAACCCTTTCAATCCTTTCGATTTGTACTTCCTGATAAGGTGTCCAGACTATCACGGCATATTCCAATACACTACGAACCAGGGCACAGAAAATCGTTTTGAGGCAGTAAATATCTTCAAAATCAGCGGTGTTTCTCCGGATGAAACCAAAGATGGCAAAAGCTTTTGCGGTGGTGGCGGCTATGTGTTTCGTAAAAGTCAGTTTTTGATCAAACACTACGCCCAAATCTTTTATGGAAGTCACTCTCTCCATTTCTTCTGTGTCCATGGTGTAAGCAAAGCGGATGTGCTCTCTTGATCTATGGAAAGTTATACATTTACACTTATTCGAGTTAGCTATCATCCCATGTGACCTGCACCAGTCCGAGAGTATCAAGATGTCAGCTTGAAGTGCTGCACAGTCCACAAGTGATCCAATAATTCGGTATATTTTAAGGTCGTCTGCGTACATTAATTTCGAAGATTTGAGTATCCAAACAAGGTCGTTCACGAAGAGTATAAAAATGAGTGGGCCTAAGTGGCTTCCCTGAGGGACGCCGGACGGAACGTCGAATGCTGAGATCTGATTCCTCGTAAGTTCACAAATGCTTGGCGTTTCGTCAGGTAAGAGTACAGCCACGATGTGGACCACGACGGGAAACCAAAGCGTGCGATTTTTTTTAATTGCGAGCTCGTGCGGTACTTTGTCGAATGCTTTAAAAAAGTCCACGTAAATTTTTTTTAAAGTAATATTTCAGCGAAAACTTTGTTACACAACATAATTGAGTTTTTATACTTGATTTTGAAATTTAAAACCAGCACAATTCTTTTTTTTCGGTAAGAAATATTTCATCGGTCGTAAAACCTCGGAATTCTACACAGATTTTCAAATTCAAACAATTTAAATTTGAAAAAATTATATATACCGCTTTATTGGAATTTTTCCAAAAACAAAAAATTAAATTGAAAAAAATATCGCAATCAATTTTTTTTTGAAAAAAAATCGTTAAAAACCCACTGTGTAGCACAACGTTGCCACTCCAATCAATCGGTTTAGCGCCAAGTGTAACCGGATGGCTAAAACGATCAATTAGGAGACCGTCCATCATCGTATTCGAATAATAAAAGGCTGTCCGAAGGCATTTATTAGCCACCCATCATACCCATATTACCACTTACTCGCTCACTTATTATCGGTAATTGGGGTTGCCATTCATAATTTACGACTCCTGGCTGAATGAATGGATGGATACTTCTTGGGTTAGGTACCTGCCCTCGAGGTTTCCTTTTTTGGTGCGTTGATCCTACTTACCATTCTGATTGTCCGGGGTATCACCCTGCAGGACCGGTTTGCCGGCATCGGACCAGTAGGCCCAGGTGATCCGGAACATGCCACACGACTCGCCGGAGCATCGAACCGTTGGGTCACATCCGCTGGACGCGTCGCAGATGCACCGCAGGCACACTTCCGTCACCGGATTCTCCACTGTGGAATTCGAAAGAAAGATGATGACATTACTTTTTTTGCTATAAATAAGTCATTCGAATTCCAATAAATAAGGATTTATTCCTAACTTAAAAAAAAATCATCTTAAAATCAAAGTTTTACCAACTAATTTCATATTCTTAGTTTTAAACTTCTTTTAACTCTTATGTCGATCACAATATGTTAATTTTGTTTCATAAAATTGACAGTGAATATTTTTGTCGCTCGAAACGGCCCGTAATCCACCAGAGCATCGAAGTGTTCTTAATCTTGTTTCCCAAAACCAGTTTTCCCAACTTTGTGGAACCAAGCCTCTTTTCGATGATCCTTCTGGAAACGGTAAGTCTGCGGGCTTTCCAAACCGAAAAACCGCACCGGAAATCTGATTGATCACACTTTTTGACCTGATTTCTCCCCCAAAGCTTTGTTTTTTTTGTTGTTGGAATAAAGTGTTGTTTCCAGTTTAGGAAAGGAAAAGAAAACAAACAATGGTCTCGGATTCAACATTCCCGTCTCGTCTGGTGGTTATCTCCTCGTATCTTACAATCGGCGCCACGCGGCCACGGATCGTTTCAAGGAACAAGTTCAGTTTTTTTTCAAGTCAAGAGAAATAAACAAATATTGACAGGTTGAGCGATCGACTGTCAACGTCTTAATTCGAGGGAGGTTTTTTTTTCTCATCCTGAGACAAAGACATATTTATGCAAATCGACTGTAGATTGAAAACGAAACTGTTATTTGCGGCCGTGATGTGTTTGCTGGGTAAACCGTGTGATAGGTAAACCGATTTTTTTCCAATTTGGCAAAATATACTGCATGCCGCATGTATAAGCCAACCATATATTAAAAAAACAAAGTCAGTCAGTGATCTATTCTTGTGAGCGAAAGACATGTCTGAGCGAATCTCTGAATTGAGATTCGTAAGAATCGTAAAATCACGACAACGGCGTAGTTAGTAGAATAAGGTAGATTTTCAAGGCTTCTGCTACGAATGTTTATTTAAGATAAGAGAATTGGCTTAGGGAGCGCACATTTTAAAAGCTGCTGCTATGAAAAAAATGTTTCTGGTTCGGCCACCGGTAAAAAGACGGATTGGCTGAGGGAGCGCAGATGTTTAAGGCTGCAGGAGCGCAGAAAAATGAAATGAAATAAATTTCTATGGCAACGTTCTATATTTTGGCAACACTAAGCAAAACAAGCAAAACAAAGTCACTTATGATCTATTCTTGTGAGCGAAAGACGTGTCTGAGCCAATGTTCCGAAAATCAATCATTTTCACTGAGCCATGTTTTACTGCATTCTGAGCTAAAGAATCGAAGCAGTCAATTTGTTTTCCATTCAAACTATAAAAGCAATCATGCATGACAACGACGCTCCTGTATTTGAAACACTCTTACAAAACATGATGCGGTAGAGAAGGACGCAGACTATCAGCTATGAACGTCTCGATGATGATAGCCTTCCTTGATAATTTTCTACCTTCTTTTAGCCTTTCTGAATGATTGTGGGAGCGACGTTCAAAATGTATCATCAAGTATGTCGATCACCTTTGAAAAACCACGTGACGAATAGCAACGGCAGCCCCCATGATATATTTTCTTGTATCTAGTTAGTGATGATGTTTGACAAATATTACCATCACCATGTGCGTATCACAGCACTCGGAGGTATACGTTTTCTAGCTTGAAATGAATCCTGATTGCTTTTCTTGAGCGATTTTCCGAACATTGGTCTGAGCGAATCTCTGAAATGAGATTCGTAAGAATCGTAAAATCTAACCATCTAATAGTTGATGAAGGGGTTGAGAAAGGAAGAACTCAAATGGATATGAAGGACCATCACAAAAACCATGTCACAGTATCTGTACCCGCATAAAAACAATAAAAACTTCAGTTTCCATGTAATCGACAACATTTTATTCCTTGAGATCCCGACATACTATTGTCGATGTTTCAGTCAACGTGCTTTTCAACGAGTTAATGATAAAATTTTTGATTCCGTATCTGAAACCTTATATGGGGGAAATAAGGACATAATGGCCACCTTAAGACCACCCTCTGTCGAAAGCTGAAAATCGATAACTGTAGGGTAGGGTGACAATGGATAAATGGGAAAAATTGCATGATCGAATTTTGATAACCGACCATATACATTTTGTAGATTGACCCAAAAAGCTGACCGATGAAAAATTTCAGCTAAATCGGACTTGATTTAGGGGTCCCTCAATTCCGCCCTATCGAAAAATTTTGGGCAATTGTCAAGCAGAAGATGAAGAAGAATGGTAGGACTACTCGGGATGCAACAGAGATGAAGAGATTGTGGAACAAAATGGCCGCTGAGGTCAACGAATAGGGTGTCCAAACTATGATGAGTAGTACTCGACGAAAAGTTCGAAAATTCATCAAAACAACATAAGAATAATTTTTTTTAAATTATTTTTCCTTTGAAGTGCAATAAAAACCCTACATTTTAAGTACAAAACATTTTTATTTCGTTTACATAGCTCCGAGAAAGACCCGTTTTAATGCGTCCAGATTTATCGTGATCCATGCTTTACACTAAAAATCACCAAAAAAGGGGCAAATTTAAATCTGAAAAATCGAAATTTGAATTTAGATGACAAATGACTTGAAAATGATCTGGTGTTATCTTGATAAAATTTTGATTGAAAATCGACTTTTTGAGCCTATTTTTCGGAAAACCGGCCGTTTTTCGAAAAAAAAACCAAGAAAAAACCGCCTCAACCAGGTATCGAACTCGAGTCATCTGAATCACTTCTCTGACACCTTACCACTAGGCCAAATCGTCAGGTGAAATTGCAGCTGTAGCTCTATAACTGAATTGACTTCATCGAGTTGAATTCGCTGTTAGAATCTACGGCAGAAAATGCTCGTCGTGCCCCGATCAATGTTGTTCTGTTTGCCTCGAGTCAACAACTTAAGGTAAAAACGCATTTTAAAATTGATTATGGTGAAAAGTCATAACTTTAATGTCGGTGAAACTTAGAGCTTATTTTCCGCTGCTTGAAAATAACAATTTTTTCGTCACTTGAGTAAAACCATTCAAGTTTTTTTTTTTTTCTAAATATTTCTGTAAAGTGTGCAAGAAGATTGCATTTTTACTGAAAAATTACTACTGTAGGATCTACAAAACTGTTCTTCATGAAATTTTATTTATGAAAATACGTGTTTCCGTAGAAAAAAGGGGTACCCACTGTAGAGAATAGATGAAATAAAGGAATGTATAGAAATAATAGAAAATTGTTGATACAAATATCACGGATGAAACCGGTAACAAAAAACGTATTATTGAGTTTTGAATAAAATCGTGCAATGAGAATGAGCAAGAATATTTCGGAGAGCACGAACAAGAGCATTGAGTACGTCAGTTGATTCGCGACTATTGTAAAGAACGGATGCTTGATTCTAAGCAGTTTCACCGGCGGATTCGACACCCACTTCGTCCGGTTGCTCGTGATACCCTTGTCTCCCCTACATTTTGAACAATAAATACAAAGGTTGTATTGGGGTAGCTACTTTAAAAAAGCGTCTTCGGAGACGCTTTTCCATTAGACTGTGTCGATTTGGAATCATTTTCGAATTTCTCAAACCCGAAAAGCAGGTAAAAATTCATCAACAATTTTTGCAGAATTTTAAAGTAACATGAGTAAATTTTTATAATTGTTTGGGAAAAATTACCATTTTGTTCTGAAAAACGAACATGAATTTTTAAACTCTAGAGCCGAGCCATATTTTCATTTTGTGTAAATTGGAAAACAACTTTGTCAAATACACAAGCAACCAAAAGTCACATATTTACTTGAATGAAGGCTTTGAAAGTTACATATTGACTGACAAAGATAATCAAGTGTCCAATTTCCGCGAGTGAACTTTATGTAGGTACTCATTAATGTGCTTGAAAGTTGCAAAATTGATCTATATGTACGTTGTAAGGGACCCTAGTCATATAAAGGGCACAAAAGGGCTCAATACGGGATTTACTAAGTCACAAAAAGTGCATTGAAGTGCTTTCTTACTGGCTGGCTGGGTGTCCGATTGAGCGGGTGCGCCTGCAGGCATGGATGGCAAAACTCCTCAGATCGGCTTGTCCAGTGAAAGAGAGTGCAATTTTTTTCGTCTGCTCCCCCAATCTGTGCGGGGAGAGATAAATCGCACTGAAATCAAGAGTGAGATTGTCGACACATAAGAGTGAGCAAGAGCATCCACATCCGCTGATGAAGAGAATTCCCTTCTCCGGAAAAATCTGATGCGCGCGCATTGTGTTGAGGAGAAATCTGAGAGCTAACTCAGTTTATTCTTGGTACGTTCACCAGCAAAGATGCTGCTCTCAGAATCAAAGGTCCCAGAGGTGTCCTGATTTTCTAGAAGCCGTCCTGATCTTAATTGCAATTGATTTTGTAATAAAAACAGTTTAACCTCTTAGTCCAATGATAATCTTCGGTTCAAGCCACCAAACTTCTTATCTCTTTGTTGCATAAATTAAGGCGTATACTGCACCGCTATTTCGCCTTAATTTATGCAATCTATGAAGAGCTGCATTTCATTTCCACCAATCTACTGGTGTCCTGAAAAATCCTGTTTGTTGTTCTTCGCGGTGTCCTGATTTTTTTACGAAACCACCTGGCACCTCTTCTTCGAACGCTTCCTTTTGCAAGAAAAAAGAATCCAAAACAGCAAACAGCAGTGGGCATGGTAGCCGGGAAGAAATTGTTGTCATTTTTTCTACGTTGTGTGGTGGAGTGGGAGTCTAAATAATTTTTTTTCTTTATTTACTCTGAGGTGTATGACTGAAACACAGGGCGCTCTTTGTTTAGAATTCTCTTTCTCTCACTCAGATGCGAATACTCTCACACTTGCCGTCCGAGTCACTTACAGTTCGTGTAAACTCGGGTAACGAGTGGAGCACGATCAGCGAAACAGGATTATACTCGGCAGCCGAACTGAAAACGGTGTTGTTTTCTCCCGGCTCCTTGTTGTTTGAGAAGAGCCGACCAACCCTAGCTCATTTTTTGGAAGCTGAATTAAGAGGCCGCTGGGAGCTGAAGACTTGTTTTGGAATTTGATAGTATCAATAAGAACTTTAATTTTGAGCTGCATAGAACGTACTTCATTGATGGGGCTGAGTAAGCTTTTTTACTTGGGTACTGTCACGTAGTATCTCTTCAGATAACCGAGTCATAACCTGTTGAATGGACGTATGTCTTTTGACATTGAAGGCAGTTCAATTAAACCCGTTACGCCGCCAGGTACACACGAGGCAGTGATTGTCGAATTTTCTCGTAGATGTTTCCTTCAGACAGTGTTGTGTGTTCAATCGAACTGCCTTCAATGTCAAAGGCAAAAGACATTCTTCCTTACTTGCAAATAAACGTCTACTTGTGAAAGATCCTACTGATGAGGCTTTGTGGGACGCACCCCACAGTATCCCTGTCCTTGCTGCGTCAAAGCAGGACAGTGGCGCAGTCGGGTGTAAATACCGTTGCGACAAGTGGGACCAAATGATGTTGGAAAATTCAAATTCAAACAGATCGCGAAGAGGACAAGTGAGTGCGGAGAAGAACGACAGTCCTAATCCGTTCTGTGGAAGCGAATTACGAAGTTTACGGGTTAGGAAATCTTTCAAGCCGGTGAAAACGCCGGATGAGATGGAAGACCCTTTTGAAGAAGTTCGGCAGGCGGTAGAAGAACTCCTCAGCTCCTCATAGCTTTAGAACCCTGAGCCTTCAGCGAAGCTCGTGATGGCCATAGAGAATAATCCAGGACTTTGTGTAGTGTAAATCCCGGAGATCCAAAAGAAGCTGCAGAGAACTGCAAATCATGCGCTGGTGGGCCTCCTAACGGCAAAAGATAGCCGAAAAATAGCGCATGGACAGACGGTGATCACCCTGAGGGTGGATACTGTAGTATATTGACATACCTGCAAGTATATGCAGTTGACGTTGTTCCGTATAATTAACCTTACCTGACAGTTCAATATCTTGGGTGCGATTGGTGAGAGTGAGAAAGGGTAGAATCGGGGATTCTTGGTTAAGCGATCGAGCCGAACGGACGCGTTTCGACAACTGGCGACGAGGTGGTGAACAAATTTTTTTCCGAGAAAAAATTGTTGTGTAGCGGATTTAGCAAAGAAGGTAGTTTTAGTTTAAATAAATAGCTGTTTTGAGTGGAAAATTATTTAGCTGGTGGTTTATAGTTAAAGAACGGAAAAAAAAGTTTGAAATTGGGAGGAAATTCTGGAAGAAAAGTGGTAACAAGTGACTGTGATGTTGGTGTGGTTTTTGGACGTGTTGGATCTCGTTTCCAGCAGCATGGTAGATGAATTCAATTGTGAATTTGAGGAGGCCATCTTGACGCATAAATTTAGCGGTAATAGATTGAAAACGGAGGGAGAACATAGAGAGCATAACGCAGAGAGTTGCGGTAGACGAACGAAAAATGAAACACACGAAAGTGTGGTAGAGTGTGAGGAAAATAGAACGCACGAAAGTGTGGTAGAGTGTGAGGAAAATAGAACGCACCAAAGTGTGGTAGAGTGAGGAGAAAATGAAACGCATGAAAGTGTGGTAGAGTGGAGAAAATAAAAAGGCAATGTAAGTGAATGCGGTAGCTATGGCTGGTAAGGTACGGCTGAAACGGCATTGGTGTGCATGCTGGTAGAGAGTGAAAGGGAGGAGGTGGTAGTTCTGGTAGTGAACAGAAAATCAATTCGTTGTTTTTATTTACATAGTATTCTGTCTCACGACATAACTTGACGAACATAATTCCTAAAATTCACTCGGTTCATAGCAACCGTTCTCCAATTTCTCGGGCACCCCACGTTCGCCAGATCACGCTCCACTTGGTCTAACCACCTCGCTCGTTGCGCCCCCGCTCGTCTTGTTCCTACCGGATTCGTAGCGAACACCTGTTTTGCAGGACATTCGTCCGGCATTCTCGCAACATGTCCCGCCCAGCGTATCCGGCCAGCCTTCACCACCTTCTGGATACTGGGTTCGCCGTAGAGTCGCGCGAGCTCGTGGTTCATCCTTCGCCTCCACATTCCGTTCTCCTGTACCCCGCCAAATATGGTTCTTAACACTCGTCGCTCGAATACTCCGAGTGTACGCAGGTCCTCCTCGAGCAATATCCATGTCTCGTGCCCGTAGAGAACAACCGGTCTAATGAGCGTCATATACAGGTTACACTTCATGCGAGGGCTAAGTCTTCTCGACCGCAGTTGCTTGTGGAGTCCATAGTAGGCACGACTTCCGCTGATAATTCGCCTCCGGATCTCACGGCTGGTGTCATTGTCTGCGGTCACCAGTGAGCCGAGATAGACAAAGTCTTCGACTATCTCCAGCTCGTCGCCGTCGATCGTGACCTTGTTATTACTGGACAAGCGGGTTCGGTCGGTCTCGGATCCGCAGGCCAGCATGTACTTCGTCTTGGACGTATTAATCATCAACCCAATTCTTCCTGCTTCGCGTTTCAGTTTGCGGTAGATCTCCTCCAAATCAATTCGGGTGACCAGATAAAATATGAATCAAGAGTGAAAAAAAACGTATTTCATACATTTTCGAACAAATGTCGATGAAATATGGTAGTAATTGAAATCTAACAAAGGTGCATGTATTTTAATTACAGATGGAGGAAAATCGTGCGATACCGTCAGTCAGGTGCAATCAGATCGAGGCCAGTAAACTGGCGAAAGAGTGGCGAGCATGGAAACATGCACTTGAGTGCTATTTTGACGCTTACGGAATTACTGATCAAAAGATGATGCGGGCAAAGTTACTGCATTTTGGAGGTACACCACTGCAAACGGTTTTTAAAAATTTGAAGGATCATGACCATATGCCGATTGTTGCGTTGGTTCAGAATTGGTACGATGCAGCTATTGAGAAATTGGATCAATTTTTCGAACCCAAACATCAAAGCACCTCTGAACGGAAGAAGTTGCGGCAGATGAAGCAAAAGTCCAATGAACGTTTTGCGGACTATGTCATCCGCCTCAGACAACAAGCTGAGGAATGTGGATTCGAAAAATATGGACCGGAAATAGCAGATATTTTGACTAATATTTTCTTGACTGATGCCGTGGTGGAAGGATGTGAATCCAATGAAGTTCGACGACGTGTGTTGATGAAGGATTTGGAATTTTCCGAGATTGAAGCTCTTGGAAGCTGCACAGGAAGCTGTGGATCAACAGGTACGAGAAGTTTCAGTATCATCACAAGAAAAAGTTTTTAAAGTTGAACAACCAGGTGTCGAACGTATGCGAAAATCTGCTTTTGGTAGCCCGTACTTTAGAGAACCTAAGCAGTGTTTCAATTGCGGTAAGGATGGCCATTTCGCTTCATCACTAAGCTGCCCCTCTCGGGGTAAGCAATGTCGCAGGTGTTCAATTTTCGGCCACTTTGAAAACACTTGTCGTTCAAGCAAGCGGCCAAGACAGTTCCAGAGACAACAACAATCAAGTGGAAAATTCTCGGAGCGTTCCAACAACGGTGGATTACGAACCGTTCAAAATTTTGATGTGGATGGTCCTGGTGGTTCGAAGAGTGACGAAAATCAAAAAACTTACTACGCGTTCCGGAAACGAATCCAATGTTCTGAAATGTGTAATTGGTGGAGTAAGCGTCGACATGCTCGTGGATTCAGGTGCTGATGCCAATCTCGTCAGCAGTGATGAATGGGAGAAACTCAAACAACAAGGCATCGAAGTGATCTCATCTGCAAAAGGAAGTAGCCGCATTTTAAGAGCTTATGGCAGTAACAATCCTCTGGTTATCCTGGGTTCTTTCGTGGCTGAAATAACGATTGCAAACAAAAGTGTTAATGCCACCTTCTTAGTAGTTAAAGGAGGTCAACGTTGCTTGTTGGGTGATATGACGGCGAAACAGTTGGGAGTGTTACAAGTTGGTGTACAAGTCTGCCCGGCGAAGGAATCTTGGACCCCATTTTCGGTAATCAAGGGTATAAAAGTTTCTATCCATATGGATCCCAAAGCAATACCTGTTTTTCAACCAATGAGGCGAATTCCTATTCCTCTGGAGGCAGCTGTTGGAATGAAAATTGATCAACTATTGGCCCGCGATATAATTGAGAAGAAAGAAGGACCGACTTCTTGGGTATCGCCTTTTGTGGTGGTAGGTAAGGCAAATGGCGAGCCGCGCCTTTGTCTGGATTTACGTAGAGTCAACGAAGCTGTGATGAGGGAACATCATCCGATGCCAATAGTTGACGACTATATTGCACGATTGGGCAGAGGAAACATATGGAGCAAATTGGATATCCGCGAAGCATTTCTACAAATTGAATTGGATGAAAAGTCACGGGACATAACTACGTTTATTACCGGACGTGGACTGTATCGCTTTAAAAGGTTGCCCTTTGGATTGGTGACATCACCAGAGTTGTTCCAAAAAGCCATGGATGAAATCCTAGCTGGATGCCAGGGAACATATTGGTATTTGGATGATGTAATCATTAAAGGGAAAGATCTGGCTGAACATGACATTCGTCTCGAAGAGGTAGTTTGAATTTATCTTTTGAATAAACTTTCTAACACATACTTCAAACTTGTTTTTTTTATGAACGAAAAATGTATTAAAGGTACCTACTTAGCATTTTCACTTTTGCAGGTTTTTAATCGTTTTAAGGATAGATGTGTTGAACTGAATAGGGAAAAGTGTCTTCTTAGAGTAACCGAATTAGAATTCCTTGGTCACAGAATTTCCCGTGACGGTATAAGCCCTTTGGAAAATAAGATCAAATCGCTGATGTCATTTAGAGAACCTCATAATGAAGTGGAAGTTCGTAGTTTCCTTGGTCTTGCTAACTACATGAAAAAAATTCCTTCCTGATTTGGCTACTATGGACGAACCACTCCGGGTTCTCTTTCAGAAGAAAGTCCCATTCAAATGGACTAAAAAGGAATCGGAATCATTCAAAGCTATAAAACAAGCTATGGCAAATGTTAAACATCTTGGATTCTACAAAGTTGAAGACCGCACCGCAGTAATGACCGATGCAAGTCCTTGTGGACTTGGTGCAATCCTGATTCAGTTTAACAATAACAATCATCGGATAGTATATTTCGCATCGAAATCACTTACTGAAACAGAGCGAAAATACTGTCAATCAGAAAAGGAAGCGCTTTCTATCGTTTGGAGTGTAGAGAAATTTCAATATTATCTTATAGGAAAAAAGTTTGAAATATTCACGGATTGCAAAGCCCTCGAATTTTTGTTTTCCAAACGGTCAAAACCATGTGCCCGCATTGAGCGCTGGGTACTTCGTTTACAATCCTTCGATTATACTGTGGTACACATCCAAGGAAATACTAATGTAGCAGATACGCTCTCGAGGTTGGCTACCGACACGCCGGAACCTTTCGATAAAGTTGAAGAGGTTATGGTGCAAGAAATCGCACTTCATGCTGTAAGTTCCTCTGCACTCACATGGGCTGAAATAAAATCAGCATCAGCCAGTGATCTGGAAATTCAAAATGTCGTGAAGTGTCTAAACAATGGACAAGAAAGTCTCTTGCCGGTAGAATATCGAGTTATTTCTTCAGAATTGTGTAATGTAGACGAAGTATTGCTCCGTGGTGATCGGATAGTTATACCATCTGTTCTGCGAGATAAAATCCTAACGACAGCTCATGAAGAGCATCCCGGTATATCCATGATGAAAAATCACCTTAGATCCAATGTGTGGTGGCCGCGGATGGATGTTGCTGTTGAGAAATTCGTAAAATCGTGTAGAGGCTGCACACTAGTGGCAGCTCCTGGACCACCAGAACCAATGATGAGAAGCCAGCTCCCCTATGCACCTTGGCAAACAGTTGCGTTAGATTTCCTTGGACCGTTGCCGGAAGGTCAACATTTACTGGTGGTCATAGATTGTTATAGTAGATTCATGGAAGTATGTGAGATGGAAAGTACCACGGCAAGCGACGTTATCAAAGAATTGTCTATTATATTCAGTCGATTCGGTATGCTTAGTTCTTTGAAGGCAGATAATGCTTCACAGTTTAGCTCCGAATGTGTGGAGTTCAAAGAGTTTTTGGATGCTTGTGGGATAAGACTTTGTAACACCATACCATACTGGCCGCAATCAAACGGTGAAGTGGAGCGCCAAAACAGGTCCATCCTCAAACGTTTACGCATTGCACAGGAATTAGGACACGATTGGCGGAATGAGCTTAGATTGTATTTACTAACGTATCATGCATCGAAACACCACACAATTGGTAGGTCACCAGCAGAGATCATGTTTGGTCGAAAAATTAAAAGTAAACTTCCGATGTTATCTACGTTTCAAGAAGATGATTTCGTACGAGAGACGGACGCCATCTCAAAAGAAAAAGGGAAGGTTTATAGCGATCGGAAAAGGAATGCTAAGGAAAATGATCTAAAAGAAGGCGACACTGTGTTAGTAAAGCGTATGCGAAAAATGAATAAGTTGGACAGCGAATATTTGAATGAAGATTTTGTTATTTGTGGTAAACAAGGCACGGACACCAGAATTCAATCGAAATTGACAGGCAAGCAGTATCGAAGAAGTGCAGCTCACCTTAGAAAAATAGGATCTCGTGATGATGAACAAGACGGCAAGGAACTTGGGAAAGATGACAAAGAAGATAATCCAGATAGCGTTTTGGATTCTGATTCTACAGGTATCAGAGATGATGTGTCGGGTTTGGAATGTACATCTCATAGTAGTGAAGAAAAGATGAGAAAAAGAATTACTCAGGAGCCAGCTAAATTCCGTGATTATGTAACTT
The DNA here is from genome assembly GCF_029784155.1 of Uranotaenia lowii. Taxonomy (NCBI): domain Eukaryota; kingdom Metazoa; phylum Arthropoda; class Insecta; order Diptera; family Culicidae; genus Uranotaenia; species Uranotaenia lowii. Next base: position 163,087,326 of record NC_073692.1, on the reverse strand, counting down.
ACTGATTTCAATATACTGAAAGTGCTGTAAACCTTGAAATAAAGACGTTGTGTTTAATGCATCTCTCACTTTAAAGAATTGGGGGGGGGGGGGGGGGGGGGGACGTCTTCACCAAGAATCATACGAGTACCTAGTTCTGTAAAGTCTCGGACGTGGGCTGTGACAGGTGCGAATCTAGAGGATAAGCTCAAGTCGAGCTCAGACCTCAAGACGTTAGAGGTCGGGCATCGAAAGGTGGATGCAAATAAAGGCGAAGCACGCGAAGATTGTGGAAGAGGAGCGGGTCTAGAGTAGGGATACCATACGCACTCTTTTAAGAGTACATGTACTCTTTTTCGATCGAAAAATGAGCGTACGCTTCTTTTTGTGAAATTTTACGAAATGTATTCTTTTTTGGTGAAAGGAATTCAATCAAATATTGTCATATAAATTCACTCTTATCCTCCTATACATGAAGATTGTATGCTTATAAATACAAGAGATCAATTTTTTTATGCATTCGTTGATCAGTTTTGTTTCTTTTGTTGAATGTTTCAAAGGATGGCTACCAATGGAAAGAATCACGAATACATTTACGGTTTCAATCAGATTTTTCGTTCAAAATAACCGCCTTTGATTATGCAATGAACTCCCGGACAGTATGCAATATGCATAGCAACAACTTGTACTGCAGAGTGTAAAAATAAAAAACGCACGAATTAGCAATTATGTTGTTAGAGAATGAAAAAAAAAAACGCCTCTATTAAAAACTCTTTAAAAATGCAAACATCATGGTTTTTGAATAAATTCGTTCGTTTTAAAAATTTTGAAATTTTTTCTCAATGTACTCTTTTTGGCCTTGCAGGATGTGGTAACCCTAGTCTAGAGATACAAGTAAATGCCGGACCTCAAGTGGAACTGTTTGTATTTTATCGAACCACATCTTCTTAACGATGCCATTTGTTATTTGTATCTTTGTAAAATACTTGGGTTTTCATTTGGTAAACGAGTGGTTTTTTTTAGAAAATTAAATTTAGTCAAGAAATGATGGAAAAAATTGATTTTTAAGCAACTCCAGCAACTATATCCCTTTTTGTTTTGCAACCACTACTAGATATTAATAACCGCATGAACTCACACCTACACCCTAATACTAGAAGCCTTGAAAGCTGAAATGGCTTGCGTTCACCATTTATCTTTTCTACAAAGTTTATATCTGTTACAAAATTTTTCTTAAACTACAATTCTCGAAATATCCCGTTTCCTAGTTAAGTCTTGCAAATGTTTTTTTTCTTTCTTTTTGATAGGAGTTTAACCCTTGCAAATGTTGGAAATTTGCGTGTAATATAACTTTGAATAAACCTGTAAGATCTCGACGCGTATTCGGGTTAACGTTTTCTGAGCTTTTTGCTTAAAAAAATCGCTTCCACACGTCAGAACGATGCTTTGTTTAACTAATATAGTTTTGTTAAAAATGGAGTTATTTAGCTTACATAAATCTTTTACTTTTTTGAAGATCATGCTATTGTTCGCGTAAACATTAAACTAAAAACTTAGCTTGATTCCTAGATTCACAAAAACATTAATAAGTAATTCACCTTGACGTTCACTTGGACCGTAGTCTAGAACTTACACCGAAACAATCTATCATCTAAATACAATAACAACTAGCAAGAAAGAACGCCCCACAAAAGCCACAACCGGAACAGCCATAACAGGAATTTAATTAAGTTCGCGAAATGATCTAATCATCCTGCCGCAGACAGACCGGGTGACGAGAACTGGCACTCTAACTCTAGTTCAAAAATAACAACAACAACAGCAGCAGCAGCAAAAAAGACCTAATCACTTACCCAGGTGTGACACATCGCCATTGGCGATCGTGACGACGATCGCGAAAACCGTTAAAAAGCCGGCAAAACAAACGACCGTCTTGGGAAGCATCTCTGATTGGGAACAACACTTGGCTACGATGAAGGAAATTTTCTTGAAAGAAGCACCGAAGAGCGCCGGATTGAACGAACCGAACGGGTGAACGTAATGATTGTGACTGACTGATCCGCGGTTTTCAATGTTAGGGATTTCCAGTTCGCTACCATCAGTTGCGAGAACGATCATAATTCTTCCCAGCAGTGATCGCGATTTGCGACCCGCGAGACTGCAGGTATGGGCTAGCTGCTGATGGTAGTAAGTACACTGAACCAAATCTGGAAATAAAATCTACTAGGTCATTCCAATAATTTTTAAAGTTAATCGCTCATATACAAAGTAATGATTTATCCTGTACAAGTTATTGGAAAATTCAATAAATTCTGCAAGTGTATTTTATCGAGGAAAAACATACTAAAAAGTATAGGAAAATCTAATGAATACCATGAGCTTAATAATATTAATCAAATGTATTAGAAAATCCATTAATTTTCAAATGTTTATATTTATATAGAATTTAAATTTTGCATATCTGATAAATTTACTAACAATTCGCATCGACTCGACATCGACTGATTTGTAAGATTTGGTTTGGTAAGAAAACCCGTAAAATGGCCAAAAAAGTACTGAAAACTGTACGCACCGAGGCCGAAAACATCGCTAGCGATGAAGGTAAGTGGAAAAACTGTTTTATTTAGCGATAATTTTAATTTTTTCTACCCCCCCGTACAGCTCGCAGTAGATGCCAAAAAAACTCTACCATCCGGTCGGACAAACGCCGGAACAGTTCCATCGCCGAACGAGGTGAAAATTGGGCAGAAACGACCATGCATTCACATAACGAACAGCAGGAGCCATACTTAGCGGAAAAAAACATCACTCGTCCAGTTCCTCAATCATGATTGCGAAAACATAACCAATCACAACATTCCGAAGGCTGGAGGAAGAGATCAACACCACCAGAAGCAGCTACCAGGAGCCAGTTTTTTTCACCGACGGCGGAAGCGCACTAAGCTGTCGCTGATCGTATCACCATCGCCACCACCAGCGGCAACAGCAACCAAATCCAAAAGCAGATATCCGCCGGAAACGTTTCTCGCATCGCATCATCCCACCTGCTGTAAGTTGTCATTTTTTCTTCTCCCACGGTGTAAGTGTATAGGAGATATAAATAAAATATTATAATGCTTCAAGCTCAGATGTTTTATTTTTCATAACAAATCCATTTAAAAATCGAAAGTAGAATTAAATACATTCATTTCATTGTCTAGAATAATCATTTTTATCAAATTACGATTATATTACTTTCACTGGAAATTTCAATAAAATTTATCGGAACGCTAAACTATATCCGCAAAATTTTGCGCTCATCTATAAAAAGTATTGGATTTTCTAGTAGTGCAAAAATACTAAAATTCCCAATACTGTTTATAGCCCGATTTTGTTCAGTGTAAGTAATTTGTTGCCTTTGGGTGACGTCGTGATTCCGCGATCGGATCCACCCAATAGAAAAGAATGAGTTGTGTGGGCAGCGAGATACGAATTAAGGTGAGTCAGAAGCTTTGACTTATAGTGGAATCTTCGTAACTAGATATCGACTACTTTGTAATCTTTCAACGAAAGCTTTCTTATCGAGTCGCTGGATCCGGATGGAAATTCTGATTCAATTTCCAGACATAAAAAATACAGGATGATACGGTCAAAATTTGGTCAAGGGAAAACGCGTGTAAATCGGTGAAATCGTTTATTTCAAACTTACTTACTTAATGATCCCGCGCCGATCCTCCGGTGCATAGGGCCGTGGTAAAAGACCTCCACTGTTGACGATCCGGAGCCAGCGTCTTCACCTGGTCCCAGTCAAGATTCTCGTCGACAGTTCGGATTTCAGCGGCTAGGCTTCGCCGCCACGAATTTCTGGGTCTGCCTCTTCTTCGATGACCTTCTGGATTCCAATCTAGCGCCTCTCTGCAAATCTCGTTTTCATCTTTCCGCAGCGTGTGCCCAATCCATCTCCACTTACGTTCCCGAATCTCGATTTCTAGCGCCTTTTGATGACACCGGCGATGTAGTTCCTCATTCGAGATCCAGTTGCCAGGCCACCAAGCGCGGATGATATTCCGCAGGCAGCGGTTTACAAATACTTGCAGTTTTCGCGTCGTTACCGCATATGTGCACCAAGTTTCGCACCCGTACAGCAATACGGATTTGACGTTTGAGTTGAAGATTCGGATTTTTGTTCGTAGAGAGATCTGGCGTGATCGCCAGATGTTTCGGAGACTCGCAAACGCAAATCGGGCCTTTCTGATCCGTGTTTCGATGTCTTTTCTGGTACCACCATCAGGCGTAATCTGGCTACCAAGATACTGGAAGCACTCCACTTTCTCAACTTGTTGCCCAGCTACCATGAAACTGGAGGGATTTCCTGTGTTGATCTCCATCGACTTGGTCTTTCCGACATTGACTTTGAGACCTGCTGCCTTGGAACTTTCGGTGAGGTCGTCGAGTTTGCTCTGCATATCTGGTTGTGTTTGGGCGAGCAAAACAATATCGTCAGCCAGGTCAAGGTCGTTCAGTTGCTCCATTGTTGAAGGATTCCACGGCAATCCTCGGTTCGGTGCACAGTCAATCGATCCAATCAGAATCTCATCCATTACGATTAGAAAAAGTAGCGGTGATAGAATACATCCTTGTCTCACTCCAGCAGTTACCGGGATTGGTTCGGACAAGACACCATCGTGCAAGACCTTGCATGAAAATGCCTCGTATTGTGCTTCGATGAGATGGACTAGTTTCTCTGGGACCCCTCGTCGCCTTAGAGCCGCCCAGATGTTTTCATGGTTAAGTCGGTCGAATGCTTTTTCGAAATCAACGAACACCAGCAGAAGAGAGTCCTGGAATTCGTTGATTTGTTCCAGTATGATTCGTAGCGTTGTGATGTGGTCCACACATGATCGTCGAGATCGGAATCCAGCTTGTTGCCGTCGGAGTGTAGCGTCTATTTTCTCCTGGATCCTGTTCAGAATCACTTTGCATAGTACTTTGAGGGTTGTACAGATCAACGTTATGCCTCGCCAGTTACCGCACTCTGTCAGGTCTCCTTTCTTCGGGACCTTTACGAGGATACCCTGCATCCAGTCGGCCGGGAATGTTGCAGTATCCCAGATGTCAGCGAAAAGACGGTGCAACATTTGTGCTGATAGGGCAGGGTCGGCTTTCAGCATTTCAGCAGGGATGCAATCGATCCCAGGTGCTTTGTTGGATTTCATGTTTTTGATTGCCGCTTCTATTTCAGCCAGCGAAGGCGCTTCCGAGTTGACGCCATTTATGCGACTCACTGTTGGCGCTTCGAGCTGCAGATTCTGTTGGCCATCGCTATTCGTGACTCGGAAGAGTTGTTCGAAGTGCTCAGTCCATCGTTTGAGCTGATCTGTTCGATCGGTCAATAACTGACCTGCTCGGTCTTTTAGCGGCATTCTTGCATTAGTCCTTGCACCACTGAGGCGGCGAGAAATGTCATAAAGTAATCGGATATCTCCATTGGCGGCGGCTCTTTCTCCCTCTTCGGCTAGGGAGTTTGTCCAGGCTCTCTTGTCTCGTCTACAAGCTCGTTTAACTGCCTTTTCCAGCTCCGCATATCGTAAGCGGGCGGCTGCTTTGGCTGACCCGGTACATGCCTGCTCAATTCCGACTTTCGCCTTTCTCCGATCGTCGACCATCCTCCAAGTTTCATCCGACATCCATTCACTCCTTCTTCCACAAACTTTACCGAGAGTACCATGGCTCGTCGTGATAAAGGCATTCTTGATTCCACACCACTGTTCTTCGACTGTTCCGTCTGTCGGCAGCTCCGAGGCTCGGGATTCTAGCTGTTCAACGTATGCCCTTTTCACCTCTGGATTCTCCAACCGGCGGACGTCGTATCGACACCCGACTATCTCCTCGCGCCGTTGGACACGCACAACTCTCAGTCGTATCTCGCCAAGGACGAGGTGATGGTCAGATGCAATGTCTGCGCTTCGTTTGTTGCGGACATCAAGAAGGCTCCTTCTCCATTTTCGACTGATGCAGATGTGGTCAATTTGATTTTCTGTTCGGCCATCTCGGGATACCCAAGTGACCTTATGTGCTGGTCGATGGGGGAAGAGCGATCCACCGATCACCATGTTGTTGTTGCCACAAAATTCTACAAACAGCTCTCCGTTTTCGCTCATCTGTCCTAGACCATGGCGCCCCATGATGCGCTCAAGGTCCTGATTGTCGGAGCCAATCTTTGCGTTGAAGTCGCCCAAATGGATTTGAATGTCACCCTTCGGAATTCTCTCAACCACGCTGTTCAGTTGACTGTAAAACTGCTCTTTCTCCTGCAAGTCGGCAACGTCAGTTGGCGCATAACACTGGACCATTGTAAGGTTTCTAACCCGTGTTCTAAGTCTGGCTACGATTATTCTTTCGTTTATCGGTTCCCATCTAATGAGGGCCGCGTAGGCCTGCGGGCTTAACAGGAAACCAACTCCTCGTTCCCGAGTAGCATGTTCTCCTCGTATGCCAGAGTAAAGCAGGACTTGCCCGGATTGTGTCTTGTGTTCTCCAGTATTAGGCCAACGGACTTCGCTCAGTCCCAGAATTTCAAGCTTGAGGCGGCTAGCCTCTCTAGCAAGTTGTTCCAGTTTGCCTTGTTGGGCAAGGGTTAAAACATTCCAAGTTCCAATTCGTGTCCGTGTTTTCATGCTAAAAGTCGTCGCCAAAGTTCCAGGTCGGTCATTTCTTTCGGATTCCGTAACAATTTCAAATCGGGAGCAGTAGGTTGTTAGCCTAAAGTCCCTATCCCGCGATGGGGCTGCCATCTTGGACTTAGCTGGCGGGAGCCGCATTTCATAAATTCAGCCGCTTGCTGCAAGACAGACGCTGTTTGAGCCGCCCCTGACCTGGAGAACAGACGCTCGGTTGTTGTTGCACGCCGCCCCTGACCTGGGGAACAGACGCGTGCGGCCACCTTCTCAGTCTGCATGCGACCAAAGCATCCACCGGGGTTGGGTACCCGATCTCCGCTTAGGTTACTCGCACCCCAGCCGGCACCGCGGGGAGGTAGAGATAGGAGTTGTGAATAAGAGGTGATATGACCACTATGGGGTCTCGTGTTGCACATTATCCACCGTTTACCAGCCGGTTCAAAAATCAAATTAAATTTCTTTTTCACGTTTAATTAGTATAAAATTCAGGAAAAATATTCAGATAGGCTTCCGCTTTTCCAAATGCGAATTTCCGTGCCTTACGCTTAACCCCTGCCATCAGTTTGCCTTGAACTGCTACTCGTCCTTAGCAGTTTTTTTTGGTCTTCTTTAGGTTCCGCTTGCCAATAGCCCAGTATTTCTCAATTGGGCGGAGCTCTGGCGTGTTGGGAGGGTTCTTGTCCTTGGGAACCACCTGCACGTTGTTGGTCTTTTTATTGTAATGGCAAGATGCCAAATCCGGCCAAAACAGTACGGAACAACCGTGTTTCTTCAGGAAAGGCAGCAGACGTTTATTCAAACACTCTTTCACGTAAATTTCTTGGTTGATAGTCCCGGAAGCTATGAAAATGCTGCTTTTCAAGCCACATGTACAGATGGCTTGCCAAACCAGATATTTCATCGCGAACTTTGACAGTTTCATGTGCTTGAAAATATCTGCTACCTTTCACCTTCCTTTTGCCGCATAAAACTCCTGTCCCGGAAGCTGCTTGTAGTCGGCTTTGGAGTACACACTACGAAAAAAATCTGTAAAATCACATCACATGTGATGTAAATAAAAAGAAGCATCATATATGACGGAATTTTCCGTGCTAGTTGGATATTACACGTCAGTAAAATTTTGCAACGTGTAAAATAAAAAATGATGTAAAATTGGCAACGTGTAAAATAAAAATGATGTAAATTATAAAATCACTGAATATTGGAAGAGAAACTTTCCAATTGGAATTTGTTTTGTTTTATTTTTTGTTTATATGATTCAATAATGGAATTTTCTCATCTCTTCATAAAAATTAAACCTTTTTATATCGAAATTAATTTATTGTATTCAGCGACAGAAATTTTTTTTCAGCTCACATTTTTTTATTAGAATTCACTTTAACCTTTCATTTTCTTCCCCGAATCCTAAGTTGAGTAACATCAACATCACAGAGAACAACATGGTGGTAAAATGGACCTCTTCCGGAATCGCATCCCTACATCATGAAGATCTCCGGGAACCTCACTCGTGGGAAAACTGCTTAAAACAAATACTTTGGTGCACGACTGGACTTGACACTTTGTTTACAATTGTCTATGGTTCTGTTCTTGACAGTCTGTATTTTTACATGACATCATCGCGTTCAGTGTATTGTAATATAAATTAAATTCAAATTCAATGTCCTATAACTTTCCATGTCGTGTAATTTTAAGAAATTTCTATTTCAGTGCTGTTAAGAATTTTGTGTGACCAGAAAAATGTTATAAAATTACATCACATATGATGTAACGAAAAAGAAGCATCACATATGATGGAATTTTCAGTGCGAGTTGAATGTTACACGTCTGTCAACTTCAACAGTCGTGTAAATATGAAAGACATGTAAAATATTTAAGACATGTAATGTTAAATTCGCACTGAAAATTCCGTCATATATGATGCTTCTTTTTATTTACATCATATGTGATGTAAATTTACATCAAATAATCGCGTTCCATGTCAAGTAATGTTTGTGTCATACGAATTCAGTGCTGTTAAGGATTCAATTATTTTTATTTTGTAAATTTACATTAATAAATCGCGTTCCATGTCATGTAATACACAGAAAAAAAATGTAATGTTACGCTGCACGGAATTTTGCATTTTTGAACCCGAAAATGAAAATCGCTGGCAAAGCCATGTAAAAAACATAAACAAATATTTCCAGTTTCGACAATCCATGTAACCTCACATGTCAGAACATGGGTAGAAAGGAATCGGGTGTTTTCATGTAATTATAAAACTTGTTTCATGTAAACCTCCGTTTACATTTTATTTCATTGTGTATTGTAAATCTACACCGTTGAGGAAAATTAATAATACTTCACATGTGAGTTTACATTTTGTGTGCATCTTACGAGCAATTCTAGCAAAACCATGTAAATTTTCTTGACCAACACTAGACGCATGCGTAGGCAAGTATGATTACATTAAACTAAAATTTATTTGATATTTCATTACATGTTAGCTGATATACACGCCATCACATAAAAAATTACATGTCAAACCATTAAAAGCTTCAATTAGACAAAGTCAGCCATTTGTTATCAATCATGTTACAGTTTTGTTTTACTCTGTGAATTAAAACTAAGAAGGGTGTTCGAAAGTGGAATTCTTGCTCAATTTGAAGTTGTTTATTTGAATTGTGGGTACTGGTATCTGTTGTGAGAAAATATTTTAGAAATCGATTTGAAATTCAATAACTCATCCGGAGGCTTCTGTTCACAAAAAAAAATCGACGGTTCGTTTAACTTCACATCGAAGAAGAGGTTTCTGTACATAAAATATACGATTCAATTAGGTGGGGGATTAGTGATTATCAGCAACATTTTGCTGTGAATTCTCCAAAGAATATTTCAAAAATGAACAGTTTTTAAATGTGAAAACAGAACACCGAAGTGTAGCACCATTTTGTTTGGATAGCAGTAAAGAAGGGTAAGATACTTTTTTGTAAAACTTAGACATTTGTATCCAGGGTTTTATTTCCAAAATATACTAATTCTTCGATTGCCCAGTGAAAAAAAATTCCTGATCTATAAAAAACATAGTCTACCAGAACCTGCAGTTCAATGCGAAATAAGTTAAAAAAGTTTTTTTAAATCCATTTCTAATTCAAAGTTGAATTTGAAATCTCCTGACAAATTTTTAGTACATATTAATTCATTTAAATCAGTGATTATCAAAGTGATAACTACCGCCCCCAGATGAGCTTTTGTTCATGTATTTCAAAACAAATTTGTTTCCAAAAGGGTGGTAAATTTAGAAGTTGGTGTGTGAAAAATATTTGGAAGCCACTGATTTAAATTAGACTTCTCAATTATAATAAAAATTGTTTCGTTTTCAAGAACCTCGAGATGAAATTTAACAATCTTCTTCATTACATTATTGTTTTGTAATCGTCAAATCAACCATAACCGTGATCTAGCAAATATATGAAATTTTTTAGTTATTTTAAACAATTACCTTTGCAACCACTATCTTCCTTTTTTTTACATCTCTTCCGTAGTATTGATGCTTCTCAATAATCCTTAAATTTACTTAAATAGGTGAAGTAGGAATAGAAACCACTGAAACCAGAGTTCAAAAATATCTTATTATAATTTTCATTGATAAGTTTTTAGAAAAATCGACCTTACCTTGAACAGTTAATTAGTTCTAATTTTTTTTAAATACAAAGCATTTCAGACGGTCAAAAACGTATTTTCTTTTTTATTTCTAGGACAAATAAAAGAAAATTCTACACATAATTGAACTAAAATATTTACGAATCAAATGAATCACTGTTGATTTGATAAACAAAGTAAACAAAAATATATAGATACATAACATGTAGATCGATCTGTTACTTTTATATGTATAGAATGGAAGAATATGAAAATAAATTATCAAAAAGGTTTGAATGAAATTTTTAATTACAGAGACAATCTTCGTAAATTTGTACATATAAAAATGATTTTCTACGGGTTTATAATCTGACACATTTATTGAACATACTTATCTATTTTTACATTTCACACCAAGTTTTGTGGCCTTCATTTAATACATACACAGGTCACAGAACACCATACCTAGTATTTTAAACATACTGGATCTCCGGTTCTGTCCAAGGTGAGTTAAGTTAGGTGGTCTCAAGTGTTAATTGGCACGTTCAGCCATTTGAAAAAAGTTTTGGAAGCTGGCAAAAACATCGCACAACATTTGAAACGGGTAGTGTATCGAAACTGATGTAAAGAAAACACCGAGAACAGAATCATTGACGACACAATTCATGCACAACACAACACACATACACAACTACACTGCAAAAAATCCACACTTAGGATGTATATTTCCCCACACATACGTCTTCAAAATTGTTCTACGCTTAGATTTTATATGATTCATATGATTATCATATGTCACACATAAAATTTATGTTCGAAATATGAAATTTATATGATATTGACACATAAGTTATATGATTTTAGTCTTTGAAAAAAATTCTCATGTTTTCAAAATGGTCGACCTGGAGAAAAAGTTGGAGTACTGTCAACTTATTAGGTGAGTAATAGTTTATAAAAATTACAGCAGTGAATCTTCATTTATCCATTCTTTTCTTCCCCGCAGAAAACTCTGACTGAGATGCTGAAATTCGTTCGTCACAGAAATTGGTCGTCCGGAAATGGTCCTCGTTCGATACCATTCGCATCCGGGTTCCAGCTATTGACTTGCCTCTGGGCACCGGTTATACTCAGTGCAGGGTGGTTGGCCCTTCATTGATTTTGGAGACCTAGACCGGCAAACGTTTACACATCAAATTCAGAAGGTGAGTTTATAATTCATTTGATCGAATTTAGGTTTTGTAACACATATTTTCTTTTAGAAAAATCCCGAAAAAAAACAACTAGAGATTGATGAGGATCCGACTTCCAGTTTCCGTTCCAGTGAAATAGGAACGCGAGACAAATGTACGGACCAGGAATAACGAAATTCATTGTTATATGGAATTATCATGCCGGAATCCAAAATAAATATTTATTCCTACAGGAATGTGCAACAACCAATTTATATTTTCATCCGAAAAACGATTTCGAAAATTAAAAATTGCCTTTGAGTAAGCAAGAATTTAAACGCCTTAAAGTAGGCAGATGTTTTAGTACAATGCAAATGAATGCTCATAATATTTATGTGTGGGATTATAACTTTTATGTGACTCATATAAAAGTTATAATCTTGAATTCTATATGTTTTGGCACGTATTTTCCAAATGGGAGTCAAATTGCAAAAATCTATAAGGCTAACACATATTCCAAATATGTGGATTTTTTGCAGTGTACTGATATAACGCAGGAATTCAACAGTGTCCATTTGCATTTTTTTTTATCAGCCAGCAGCCAGATTTCAAAATTTCGGCTTCGTTTCGCTTCATTCACCGCTTTTCACTCTTGTCTACATTTTTCCAACTTTTTTTTTACATAAATTCAATCATTCATAAAATTTTATTATTTAGCCAACCTTAGACCACCTTACTTAACACGCCTTGGTTTTGTCATACTTAACACGATCAAATCGCCGCTCTCAAATGTTCTTGGTATATTAAGCAATTCGTTTTCCAAAAGGTCGAGTTTAAGCAGGAACAATTGTAACGCTTTGATTTATTCGTGCGAAGGTACAGTGGGTACACGTTATCAATTTAAATATAATTTTCCAGTTATTATGCAAAATTACGCCTTCTTGAATGTGTACGGGTTTCGATGAGATTGTTTTGATATATTTTGATAACAAAATCGTGTGGATAAATTTTAAAGTTCAAATTTATATCCAAATTTCCAGTATTGGTCTCAATCCTAAAGTACGTAAAGTGATGTGTTTAAACATTTTTCTTTCTATAATATAATCTAAAAAATCATCGATGTAAAGCTATCAAGAAGTTTCACTTCAAGATAATATTTTCCGTGCTATGTTACTTCCTGATCAATTTCTTTTGAATTTTTAGGTTGATATTCGAAGTTGAATGAAAGTTAGACCATTCAAGTTTCTTTATTCTAGAAATTTGTGATGGAGAGTGTGAATTGTAAGTATTATCTACGATAACGAAGAAAAATTGCGATTATCAATTTCATTTTTGGTCGTGGGGAGTCATACAATTAGAGAAAAGTTTTTTTTATTTTATCCAAGCAATTTGAAGAAGTTTTTGTTTAATTGATTACGTTCCCAAAAATGATATTTGATGAGGTTTTTTATTTGTACAAAAGCGATAATACATTAAAATTATAGTTAGTAATTGATTTCGTAAACCATTGTCTTTAAGTCTATAATATACAGTTATCTTTTTTCCGATGGTAGTTTATTTAATACAAAATATAATCTTTCTTCCGGATGGGACTACCGTAATTTTTAAAAATGCTTAAGCAAAAAGCAATGTGATATAACTTCTAAGGAGTACGTTGTTATGCACGTTTAAGTACAGGACAGTGATAAAATTACTAGAATTATTCTGCGATTGACGCCGAACAGGATAGAATATTTTAGTTTTGTTCTTTTAATGAAATCGAAAATATTATTTTTTCATAGTAGGTATATGAGTACTTCTTAAACAACGAACACACTCATAATTGTGTTAAACATCGCTTCAAGAATTTTTTCACTTCTTTTTAAAATGTTTAAGATTTATATTTGAATACATAAACGAAGTCTTAATAATAATAGCAATTTTGATTTATGAACGTTGAAACTAAAGACAATTTATAAATGTTTTATTGATAATTTTTCATGTATTACAGATTCGGTTGGAGTTCGCTCCATAATGTACATATGTTTCGGGCGAGCAAGCACGGCTCAACGGATTTTTTCTTTTACCGGTGGTTGTACGTTTAATTTTATGTACAGAATAATCAGACTTCCTTTATCTGAACTATCTGATAAATAAGGAAAAAAAAACATCTCCAACGAAAAATGAATTTGACTATTGAGAATCTGAAAAATTTACCTAATATAAAAATTAAATGTTTAATTTCAATGCATGTAAATCAATTAGATGTTGTTTGGAAAACAAAATAAACAAACCACGTTAAATAAATTGGATGTTTGCTTTCAAATGGAATTTTTTATTCGATGATGAATCCGCCCATCTACGTATTCAAGATTGTATGGTGTCTCAAATGCTGCGCCTGAACTATTTTTATTGAAAGTCCACCGTCACAAAGCTCAGTTGAATGTTTTCCCAGAATCCTGTTGTTCACGGTTCCACGGTTCCACGGTTGTTATTGCACTCATCTATCTCGGTTGCATTGATTTCAACTTAGACTGTTCCAATAAAATGACTTCAACTGGATTTGCATGTGAATTAAGGCTGAAAATGTAAATTTCATATAAACAAACTCGACATGTGCTTCTCTGAGAACGCATAAAATGTACTCATACATTTCAAGTATACTTACATGTTTTGTCCAGTGCCATCACAAGTAAATACGCGATTCTTTTCTACCCATGCTTTGACATGTAAAGCTACGCAGATGTTTTCTAACTTCATATCTAGTAGTATTACATGTGATAAGCTTTTTCATTGCATGTAATGAGCTGTATCATTACATGTAAATACCCGATTCCCTTCTACCCATGCTCTTGCATGTAAATATACACGGATTTTTTTAAGTGTGTAGTAAAGGTTTTCTATTTCAGTGTTGTTATGGTTTCAGATTTTTTTTCTGTGTAGGTTTCGTCGTCCATTACCACGACCCCCCACCAAAATGAGGGGTGTTCAGGTTTTTTAAATGCAAAATTGAAAGAAATACGCCAAGTTGATATTGACCAAATTTTGACCGTATAAGATTTTTCTGTGAAACTATGATTAAACAAAATCTGTGATCTGTGACAAAGATTCTCAAAATTCTGTGAAATTGCATATCTATCTGCGGTTTTTGCAACCTTGATTGGAAATCGTACCACAAGGCAGTTAACTTAGACCCCCTTCCTTTCTACTTTAACATTACATGAAAGAAAGTTGTCATCAAATGATAAACCCTTCGAATTTGATAATAATGCGTTTTATTTTCAACACTTTCGAGGATCTCATGAACTCATCAGTTAACATATGGAAGTTCACTCTTTCTTTTATTTTGGTTTAGTTTTGTTTTACATATTTTTCTCATTTTTTCTATTGTTTCAGCAGCCATCATTACATTGCAATGAAACCCTGCCGGTAGTTCCACCCCACGAGGTGTCTATCAATAGATCAATTTCACTTGGATTGCGTCTTTTTCTGTTGCTCATTACAATTGTTTAACTATGGTATAACTTATCCACATTTACATACGCATCTAAACTCACTACCATGACGGGGTTACACACACGCTACATTCTAAATTAGTGTTTGGGGTGTCATTTTTTTTAAATGCCACTGTTTTTTGGGAGTTAGTTTACTTTTGTTTGGTTTGGTTGAAACATATTTAACAATTACGCTTACATGCACATGTCATCCAGTGTCGATTGATTACTGATTGAAGGGTAAGGTATGATTCTCGTTTCGACATTCAACAACCTCTGAAGTCGTAATAACTTTCGCACACGTGATGAAACTGTTTCTTTTTTGTTTTTGGTTCGTGTTAGGACTTGAATTGAAGAATTACTTTTTTGGACAGTTTGTCTCATGTTTTTTTTAAATTCAGCGTGAATTAAAAAAAAACTGACAATTATTCGCGAAAATATCATTAAATTAAAATTTCACGGAAAACTAGTAAACAAGAGAGAAAAAAATTGATGACTTTGAGTACTTGTTCTGAGCCACGCTGAAGAATGCTGCAACGTTCCACCATTCAAAAAAACTTCAAAATAAGAGTAATTGAAGAAAAGCAATATTTAAGTTGAACAAAACGAAAAGTTTATGGAAGTTATTTTTCCTAGCTTGAAACTGAACAATATGATCATCATTTGAATTTAAATGTATATTTGAATGGGTTGGGACTTGATAACTTTGGTGTTGAAAAATTACCCGAGACCCAGGTCAGGCAAATAGAAATTTTTCTGCAGCATTTTTTTTACTTTTCGACAAGAAAATGAGCACCTTTTGAAAAAAATTGTAATCGTTCATGATAAAAATTCGTGCCGGAACCAAACAAAATCAACAAAGCTGTTGTTTTGATTAGGCATGGTCAGTTTGGTGAAACTTGCACCTAAACTTATCCAATGAAAAACTCTCTCTACGACTGAAAAAAAAATGTTTTAAGAATGGTCATTCTAATCAAACAAAATTTGGTGCCTGCTCACTGGTCGGTGGTTTAATCAGATCAATTAGACATTTGAGCGCCTTTTTTGTTTATTTTCTTCTGTTTTCCACCCCCGCACAGTGGTTTAAAATTCGAAAAACGTGATCATGGGCTTTTTGAAGGCCTAATTGTCAAAATAGCTTTATGGTATGTTCTACAATGTTTCATCATTTCAAATTGCGCATATTTTTGTGTAAAGTTTTTCCTGATCAATTCACCTATAAGTGAGATAATTTTTCTATTTTTTGTATTTATCATTTTACCACTATGACGACTTCAGAAAAGTTGTAGATCATCTAATTTGTTGAAAGAAGAAGTTTCAGTGAAGTTATTTTAGTAGTAAAACCTCATGCATACAAATTTTCATGTCCATGAATGTTGAAAGATTGCACTTTTAAATGTATATATTTTTGTTTTTGGTATGTTTTCAACCTTAAGAGATATTGAACAATGAAAACACGTCATTTTTAAAAGAAATCTCCCAAAAAGTACCATTAAACTTCAAAATACTGACTTGACACTTTCAATGAAGTTGTTTACTTTTACAATTGTCACAACTCTTTCATACAAAGTTTTCTCCAAACTCGCTTCGAAATAAGTTAAACGAATTTTTCGTATTTTGAGGTTAGTTTTTCAAAAAATGTCTTTAAGAATGTTGTTTCAAAAGATAGAGCTTTGACGTCCTCAGCAAAGTTTCTTATAATTAGATGATCTACAACTTTACTCAAGACGTCATAGTGGTAAAATGATGAATAAAAA